>NW_012289895.1:0-14457 GCF_000151885.1 Dipodomys ordii | reverse complement strand
TTAAGTGATTACATAGTTTCTAAGTCACTAGTTCATTCTAACTTTCCTGGAGCAAATTGTCTATCACAGTCTGTAATATATAACAGTGTTCACATGTTATACACCATACATGTGATCAGTAGCGTGGGGATATTTAGTAGTGGTTCAACCAGATGAGCAGGAGTTCTTCGTTTCTTAAGTCCTGTTAGTTTTGTCATATCACCTAACATTTTGGATTTATCATCCACTTATCAGGGAGACCATGTACCATTTGTCTCTTCGCTCTTGGCTTACCTCGCTCAACATGATTCCTTCTAGCTCCATCCATTTCCCTGCAAATGCCATTATTTTGTCATTTATAATGGCTGCATAATATTCCATTGTGTATAGATACCACAATTTTTGGATCCATTCATCTGTCGTGGGGCATCTGGGTTGTTTCCATATCCTAGCTATTGTGAACAGTGCTGCAATAAACATGGAGGTGCACGTGTCCTTGTATATTGGTTCCTGTTGTTCAGGGTAGATGCCTAGAAGTGGTATGACTGGGTGGTAAGGGAGGTCAATCTTTAGCTTTCTAAGGACCCTCCAGACTGCTTTCCAAAGTGGTTGTATAAGTGTACATTCCCACCAGCAGTGTAATAGGGTTCCTCTTTCTCCACATCCCCTCCAGCATTTGTCGTTGGCTGATTTGTGGATGTGGGACATTCTGACTGGGGTAAGGTGGTATCTCAGGGTTGTCTTTATTTGCATTTCCTTCACCACCAGGGATGATGAACATTTCCTCATGTGTTTCTTTGCCATTTTTATTTCTTCATTTGAGAAGTCCCTCTTTAGTTCCCTTGCCCATTTAGTAATTGGTTTGTTAGGTTTGGGAGGGATTAGTTTCTTGAGCTCCCTGTATATACAGGATGTTAACCCCTTGTCTGATATATTGCTGGTAAATATTTTTTCCCAATTAGTTGGTTGTCTTTCTAGCTTAGTTGCGATAGATTTATCTGTGCAGAAGCTTTTTATTTTAAGGTAGTCTCATTTGTCGAGTCTCTCTCCAACTTGTTGTGACCCTGGGACTCTGTTCAGGAAGTTCCTTCCTGTGCCTATTAGTTCAAGTGTCTCTCCTACTCTGTCCTGCAGTAGTTTCAGAGATTCAGGTTTAATGTTAAGGTCTTTAATCCATTTTGAGTTGATGTTGGTGCATGGTGATAGGCTGGGGTCCACTTTTAGTTTTCTGCATGTGGCTGCCCAGTTTTCCCAGCACCAGTGGTTGAAGAGGCTGTATTTCTTCCATTGTATGTCTTTGGCTCCTTTGTCGAATATCAGCTGGCTGTAGGCCTGTGGATTTATTTCTGGATCTTCTATTCTGTTCCATTTGTCTTCGGGTCTGTTTTTGTGCCAGTACCATGCTGTCTTTGTTATTATAGCTCTGTAGTAGAGTTTGAAGTTCAGCATGGATAGCCCTCCCATATTGTCTTTATCCCCTAGAATTGTTTTGGCTATTCTAGGTCTTTTGTTGTTCCATATAAATTTTTGGACTGTTTTCTGTATTTCAGTGATGTACGTCATTGGGATTTTAATAGGAATTGCATTGAATTTGTATATTAGTTTTGGAAGTATTACCATCTTTACTATATTAAGTCGGCCTATCCAGGAGCATGGGAGGTCTTTCCATTTCCTAGTGTCTTCTGCAATTTCTTTCTTTAACTTTTTATAGTTCTCATTAAATAGTTCTTTTACATCTTTGGTTAGGTTAATTCCTAAATATTTTATTTTTGGGGAGGTTATTGTGAATGGGGTTGCTTCCTTTATTTCCCTCTCTTCCTGTACGTTATCAGTGTATAGGAAGGCAACTGATTTTTGTGGGTTTATTTTGTATCCTGCTATTTTGCCGAAGTGATTTATGATTTCTAAAAGTTTGGGGATGGAGTTTTTGGGATCGTGGGGGTATAGTATCATGTCGTCTGCAAAAAGGGATAGTGTAACTTCTTCTTTCCCTATGCGGATCCCTGTAATGTCTTTTTCTTGCCTTATTGCCCTGGCTAGGGGTTCTAGGACTATGTTGAAGAGGAGTGGAGACAGTGGGCATCCTTGCCTGGGTATTAGTTCTTGTTTAAAGGTCTTATAGAATTCTGCTGTGAATCCATCTGGTCCTGGGATTTTTTTTGTTGGAAGACTTTTGATAGCTTCCTGTATCTCATTATAGGATATTGGCTTATTTAATTGGTTAACTTCTTCTTTGCTCAGTTTGGGCAACTTGTATTTCTCTAAAAATGCATCCATTTCTGCCTGATTTTCTTCCTTTAGAGAGTATAGCTTTTGAAAGTAGTCTGTTAGAATTGTTTGCATATCTTGGGTACTTGTTGTGATGTTTCCCGTGGCATCCCTAATCCTATTAATATGGGTTTCCTTTCTTCTTTTTTTAATTAATCTAGCCAATGGGCCATCAATTTTGTTTATTTTTTCAAAGAACCAGCTTTTTGTTTGTTTTTTTTTGGTTATGGTTTTCTGATTTTCTAATTGGTTAATCTCTGCTTTTAATTTGGTTATCTGGCTTTGTCTAGTAGCTTTAGGTCCCATTTTTTCTTGTTTTTCTAGCTGTTTTAACTGCAACATGAGAGTATTTACTTGGTCTGTCTCCATTCTCTTAATGTGGGCACTGAGGGCAATAAATTTGCCCCTCAGGACTGCTTTTGCTGTGTCCCACAAGTTTCTTTGTGAGGTGTTTTCATTTTCATTGAGTTGTAGGAAATGCTTTATTTCTTCTCTGATTTCTTCTGTTATCCAGGCATTGTTAAGGAGTGTGCTCTTAAATTTCCATGTATTAGAGAAATTTCTGTGGTATGCGTTGTTATTGAGAGCTAGCTTGATTCCACTGTGTCAGATAGGATACAGGGGATTATGTCGATCCCTTTGTATTTGCTTAAGTTCCTTGCATGAACTATGATATGGTCTATTTTGGAGAAAGTTCCGTGAGCTGCTGAAAAGAATGAGTACTGTGTTGTTTTAGGGTGAAATACTCGGTAGATGTCAGTTAATTCCGCTTGGAGTATGGCCTCTCTTAATTCGGTAGCTTCTTTGCCAATCCTCTGGTTGGTAGACCTGTCCTTTGGTGAGAGTGGTGTGTTAAAGTCTCCTAGTATTATCGTATTGGGATCTATTTTATTCTGTAAGTTTGAGAGCATTTCTTTGACATATCTGGGTGCACCAATATTTGGGGCATATAAGTTGATGATGGTTATATCCTCCTCTTGGATTGTTCCCTTTATTAATATGTAGTGTCCGTCCTTGTCTTTCTGTACTGATTTTAATGAAAAGTTTATTTTGTCAGATATCAGGATAGCTACACCTGCTTTCTTACTGGGGGCGTATGATTGGTAGATCCTTTTCCACCCCTTCACTCTGAGTTTGTTTTTATGTTTGGCTGAGAGGTGGGTCTCCTGAAGGCAACAGATGGATGGGTCTTGTTTTCTGATCCAGTCCTCAGTTCGTTTTCTTTTAATTGGCGAATTCAGCCCATTTATATTAAGAGAAAGTATAGAGAAATGCATTGTTGTCCCTGCCATTCTGTTTTCCTAAGTTTTTCTTCTTTCCTTTCCTCCTGTGCTTGCTCAGTTAGACTTTGAGTAATGCCTGTTTGGGGCAGGCCCCAGTTCCTGGTTTCTTTCTTCAGGTTGTGTCCCCCCTCTTAGAATTCTTTGTAATGCTGGCTTAATGTTTATGTATTCATTTAGTTTTTCTTTGCTATTAAAAGTTTTCAGTTCTCCATCGAATGTGAATGCTAGCTTTGCCGGGTATATTAGTCTAGGTTGGCAGTTATTGGCTCTCAGGGCTCGTATGGTGCTTTCCCAGGCTTTTCTTGCATTCATTGTTTGTGTGGAGAGATCTGCAGTGATTCTAATTTTTTTCCCATTGTAGTATAGCTCCTTCTTCATTTTTGCTGCATGCAGGATTGTTTCCTTATTATTCAGATCTATCATTTTTACTACAATGTGTCTAGAAGTGTTTCTCCTGGAGTCTTGCTTGTTGGGTGTTTGATAAGCTTTTGTGATGTAGTTAAGACGGTCGTTTTTGAGGTGGGGAAAATTTTCATTCATTATCTTGTTAAATAGGAGTTGCATTCCCTTGCTCTGGGATTCCTCACCTTTGTCCACTCCGATTATGCGAAGGTTAAATTTTTTAGCATTATCTGCTTGCTCTTGAATTTCCCTTTGGTTTCATTTGAGTGATTTTTCCATATCTGTCACTTTTTGGTCCAGTTGGTGTATTCTGTCTTCTGTATCTGACACGCTACCTTCCATTTCATTCACTCTGTTGACAGTGGCTTCCATTGTGGTTTGCATGGAGGAAATGGATCCCTTTATGGATTCAATGTTGGTTCTCAGAGTACTGATCTCACCTCTCAATGAGGTATGCATTACCTCTAATTTGGCGTTTATCTCACTTCTTACTGAGGTTTGTGCAGCTTCTATTTTTGCATGCATCTCTTGTTTGATACCCTGTATCTCTTTGGATAGTTCATCCTTGTGCTCTTTCAATTTCTGTTCAATTTCTCGCTTTATTTCTTGAGTCATTGCCTCCAGCAACCCTTGGATGTAGCTTTTGTCTTCCATTCATGCTTTGCTCCCACTGGGGCTCTCCCCTGAGTGGCTGCTGGCTTTTGAGGTGAGCTTGCTGTCCTGGGTGGTGGTAAACCTTGTGATATTTCTCTGTGATTTTGACATGGAGGTTCAGGAGACTGCTCTTCAATTTTGTTTTGGTGTGTCTGTCTTTGCTTGGTTGCTGATTCTGTATTGGTAGAGAGAGTCTGTGCCTGATCTGGGTTCCGTTGGGAGCCTATTTCCAGCTGCTATTCTGACTTACTTAGGATTCTCAGCTCTCTGCTGTAGATTGCTGGCAGTTCCCGCCTTTGGAAGGGTTGAGCAGCCTAGACTGCTTGTGTTTGCTCCTACGGGTGCTCTTGTGAAGAACAGATGCTCTGGATGCACTCTCCCAAATACTGGAGTCTGCTATGGGCTCCTGATGCGTTTTTGGTTGTTTGTTTGGGGCTGGTTGTGGGCTTGAACTCTAGGTTTGGGTGCTGTCCCTCAGCTCTTCAGCTCAAGGCTGGCACCCTACCATTTGAGCCACAGCACCACTTCTGACCCTTTTTGCTTTTGTGATGCTGAGGAATCAGATCCAGGGCCTCATACATCCAAGACTATCACTCTATTGCTGAGCCGCCTTAACAGTCTGAGCTCCTGCTTACTATCAGGTGCTGGCAGCCTGTGTTGCCCAATTCCCAGTCTAGGGTATATGGGTGGAGTTTTGGTGGGGTTTGGGCTTCTCTTGTCCTGGGCCTCCAGGTCTTTTGTTGTCACAGGCGTGCTTCCCGGGGAGTGTTGTTTCCTGGTTTTCTCCCCTATGTTGAGGCATATGCTCAGCTTTTTACTTCAGTTGGGAGGAGTTGGTCGTGTTGTTCAGGCGCCGGATCCCCGGGCCTGGTTCCGGTCCCAGCCTGGAGCGGGCTCGTTAGGCCTGTGCTGATGTGTATACCACCTAGGTTATGCAGCCTGGAGCACACTCGTTAGGCCTGTGCTGATGTGTATACCACCTAGGTTATACAGCCTGGGGGACACAGTTCAAATTTCTTCTACTGTTGGTAGTCTTGACCCAGGGGCGCTGTTCCTGGCTTGGGCATTTAAGCTCCCTTCCAGGGGTGCTCTTGCTATAGCCTGGCCAGCTGAGTGTGCTCCATGGGCTGGTGGAGCTCTCGAACAGTTCCCAGTTTTAGTGGGTCCTGTGGTCCGGGTGTTGGGGTAGGGAGTCTAGGTCAGGGTCTGGGG
This sequence comes from Dipodomys ordii, assembly GCF_000151885.1. Classification (NCBI taxonomy): domain Eukaryota; kingdom Metazoa; phylum Chordata; class Mammalia; order Rodentia; family Heteromyidae; genus Dipodomys; species Dipodomys ordii. The sequence goes on along the minus strand of NW_012289895.1, from coordinate 8,659 downwards.
ATTCCCTCCAGCTCTGGTCTCCCTTGAGGGATACACTTCCCCTGTGGTGTACTCACCCTGGAGCTGGTTGTTTCTGTGTGGTGTAGGTCGTCAGTTGTTGTTGCAATCCGAGTTCAGTTGGGGTGGTTGCGGGATGGGTTGGGCAGTGGTGGCTCTGTGTGATTCTTTTCTGTCTCTGCCACTGTCGAAGCTGTTGGGTCAAAAGTGTCCACGCTCAGGCAGCTTCTTCGCGGTGCCTCTGGGGCCCGGGCTGCCCTGCTGGGTCGTTGCGAAAGCGATCGGGCAGGTGGTCTGCCGACAGGTCCCTTTGTCATGCTGCTGGTGCCCAGCGGCTTTGGAGGGATGGAGCCTCTCTGCTTGGGTGGAGAGTGAGGGGTGGGGGTGGGATCCTCGTGGAGACTCCCGGCTGGTAGGTTTCTCTGTTCCTGGCGATCCGCTGTTCTGCAAACCGGTACCTGGTGATCTGCAAGTGGCCCCCTGTGTGTCTGGGGCTCCGGCAGCCCCTGCCGGGCCTGCTGGCCCGTGGCTTGGCACACTGCCGCGTGGCCAGTAAAGGTTGGGGGAGGGGTCTTTGCTTTTCTCTGTTCTGAAATACTTCTTTTCCTCTCTTTCTTTTTTGTTATTCTCTGCCTCTGGTTTTTCTCTGAGTGTTCGTCTTTTTGTTGTTGTCGGTCTCTTGGGGAGATTAAGCGTTGGAACTCGAACTCTCTTTTTGGTTGGAGAGAGCTCTGGCGTTTCCCTACTGCCCCGTCACGATCTTCCCCACTTCTGCCGCAATTATTTTGTATGAGCATTCTAAGGTACTGTATGATTGATCTTCTTTCGAGAGTTTTCCTTCCCTTTTTCCAACTTCCTAACTTCCTAACTTTCTTCTCTTGTACTTGTTTTTGTGCCTTGAGCTGAAGAGCTGAAGGACAGTGCTCAGGCCCAGAGTTCAAGCCCCACAACCGACAAAAAGAAAAGTTTTCTGGAGAAGGATTTAAGCCTGGAGTCACAACTCTGTCAGCACGCACTGACCTCTGTCACTTGCTGACACCAGAGTGACAGGAAGCAAACAAGTATAAATTCCTCACTTAGTGCAAGCTTCAGGATCTTCATGTTCCCCTGTGCTCCCCTGTTTGCTTACATTCTGTTTTTGCCCATTTATTTACAAGTCTTGACACAATTTTTCGTAATGGTATCTGGCAAGTCTCACATTTGGTAAGTAGGTGTTCAATCCCCATTTCTCCTGGAACGTGCATGCCTTTGTTTAAATCTCGAAGTATTTCATTGTTCCAGTGTCTCACCTCTATGAGAAGTTCAATGGAATAGTTGTGGGGATTTTTTCTTTTCTGTTTTTTGTAAGGCATGGGGCTTGAGCTCTGGGTCTGGACACTGTTCCCGAGCTCTTTTTGTTCAAGATTAGCACTCTACCACTTAAGCCAAAGTGCCACTTCTGTTTTTTGGTTTTTTTTTTTGTCGGTCGTGGGGCTTGAACTCTGGGCCTGGGTGCTGTCCCTCAGCTCTTCAGCTCAAGGCGAGCACTCTACCACTTGAGCTACAGCACCACTTCCGGATTTCTGCTGGTTAATTGGAGATAGGAGTCTCACAGTCTTTCCTGCCCGGGCTGGCTTTGAACCGCGATCCTCAGATCTCAGCCTCCTGAGTAGCTAGGATTACAGGCGTGAGCCACCGGCGCCTGGCTCACTTCTGTTTTTTTTCTGAGTAGTTTATTGGAGATAAGAGTCTTACCAACTATCCTGCTTGTGTTGATTTTGAACTATGATCCACAGATCTCAGTCCCTTGAGTAGCTAGGATTATAGATGTGAGCCCTGCAAACTGCTGAAGAAGTTTTTGACTTGCAATTTGTCTGGACATTTTTGTGCACATTTGGTTTGATGTTATTTGTGGTTTTCTTCTGGCTGGAAATTTTATGCAAATATTTCACTTACTTGTGTGAGAATTGCTTTGACACATTTATTAATCACAGAATAGGGTCTGGGAAAGCAAATTCCCAGCCCTAAGCTGTGGTTTCTTGTTTCTCCATGGTTCTCTAATAATTTACCTGCACATGGTCTCTCCAGAGTGACTTTCACTCTTGTGCTGTGAGTCTTCTGTCCACAAGATGCTTCTCACATGAAGTGCACTCTCTCCTAGTCCATGAATGTTAGCACACAGATCCCTGTGTAAAGCCACATTAAACAACACCCTCACATGCCTGTGACTACCTGTGTACCATTCAGAACTGCAAGTTCCATATCTTTCTTATCCAATAGACCTATTCCAGAATCAACTAAATATCTGAAAAAGATTTAATAAACAGAAACATCAAAATTTGGCAAGAATAAACAAAAACCTCACATTGCATTAGTGTAATTGGCTGGTGTGTCTGTCTCCACTAAAAATTTATGAGCTACAGCCAGGATTTATACTGCCCATTGGGGTGTAGCATAATCCAATGTTTATTATTTTATAAGGACAGAAATCAAAAGATGAAACATAGAATGTCATGTGCTGCTTCAGGAGAGGAAAAGAGAGAAAAGATGAATAGAAGAGAGAATCACAAGGAGAAGAGCCCAGAGTCAGTTTATCATCAGTCCCCAGTCAACTGAGGAAGGATGATTTATTGAAACACCTGACAGAGTTCTGCAAAAGCCGTTCTTTTTTATTATTTTAATAAGTTTTATTGTGAAAATACTGTACAAAGGGGTTACAGTTACATGAGCAAGGTAATGAGTACATTTCTTATCAATAACTGTTGCCTCCTCCTTTTTTCCCCCTACCATCTTTCCCTCCCACTTCAACAACTACACTCATGACTCCTCATCCAACTCCCCTCCATCTCACCCCACAACCCCCCTACTGAAATTGTAAAGTTCATATTTCAACATAGTGTCTTCTACATCTCATTGTTGCAATGGGTCAACCTATATTCCTATTTAAACATTTTGTTTTTTCCCTTCCCATTCTGAAATTATACCAGCATTAAACACAGTGAAAACAGGGGTTCTACAGTGGGGAAGGGACATACAAAGCAACAAAAAACATCACATGGTACCTTATAAATATATTAGAAAAAATAGAAAGAAAGAAAAAAATTACTTATGTCCCTATCTTGGGGTTCATTTCGCTTAATGTCATCTTAACTGGTAATATGTATATAGCTTTTGACCTTTTCTATGTGTCCCAGACATATACTAGTTATTGCAAATAACTAGGGAAACCATAGGGCCTATGTTTCTTTGGGTCTGGCATATTTCACTTATTATATTTTTTTTGTCCTTCAATATCCTAAAAAATGGGGCAATGCCATTCTTTCTGATGGAGGTATAGAATTCCATTATATATGTATGTATATATATATATATATATATATATATACATATATGTGTATTGTGTGTGTGTGTGTGTGTGTGTGTATCACATTTTCTTGATCCATTTATCTACTGAGGGGCATCTGGGTTGGTTCCATATCTTAGCCATGGTAAATAATGCTGTAATAAACAGTAGTGCTGGTAGATTTAGTATGGTGTTGTTTGTGATCATTTGGGTAAATGCCCAAAAGTGGGATTTCTGGGTCATAGGGGAGATCAATGTGCAGTCTTTTGAGGAAACTCCATACTATTTTCCAAAGTGATTGAACAAGTTTATCCTCCCACCAACAATACAGTAGGGTTCCCTTTTGGCCACATCTCCTCCAGCATCAGTTGTTATTAGAGTTTTTGATTACAGCCATTCTTACTAGGGTGAGGTGGTATCTCAATGTTATTTTGATTTGCATTTCTTTTATGGCTAGAGCATTTCTCCATGTGTCTATTGGCCATTCTTCTTCAAATAATAACAAAAACACAAATAAACACAAAAACGAAGGATCCACACTTAAAACGGGTACCAATTTTAAAACAAAACTAGACAACAACCAAAGGCTGAGTTGGGGACTAACCGGTCCCCAGTATATCCCTACCAGAATTCTGCCCTGTTCTCACTCAGCAAGCTGAATGCAGAGTCTGCTGAATGAGCCTGCCATGCTCACCCAGAACTTCCCTACCTCAGAAATCATAGAACAGAAAACACACTGAAGTAAACAAGACAGAGAAGTGGCCACAAAAACAAAATCAATTCTCAGTGAATGGGACAACATCTCACCACCATTCACTTAAAAGATGACTCTAACCCCACCCCCCTCCACTCACCTCTGGTGGATTTTTCTTTTAGATTCTTGCAAAAGTTGACCTAGGGGCCGTCCAAGGTGGAGAAGAATTCCCAGTCATCTTCAGGCAAGGAAAAAATGTCCCTAGCAGTGGTCCCTAAGACTGACAGGTTCTCCCCTATGCTCAGACCCCCTGAGCAAGGCCTGAGGCTGAGATCTAACTGGGGCCACTTGCAGGTGGTCAGTGGCAGTTTCATAATTGACAAATATTTAAGCAAGCTCCCGTCCAACTAGGACTGCTAGGACAGGTAGAATTGAGGGGTCGAGGCGTCCCTGGACCTCCTCAGCGATAGGGGACTCTGCTGTGTCCAGCCTCACCCTACTTTTGGCCTCACTCTGGCGCCTTCTCTACCTAGGTTGACCGCGCTTACCTCGAGGATTTTCTCGGAACTTCTCTCCAACAGCCAAGTGCTCACACACTGTCCTACCAGCCAGGGACTTCAATCCCCCTCAGGTTGGAGTGGCTAAGAGCTCTATCCTGGACAAGCCCTCATTAAATGTAGTAGGAAGACCCCCTACTCAGGGCAGGCAAGCCCATCTAATCTTCTAGAGTGACAGATTCTACTGCAACAAAGATGTTTATAAGGAAGCAACTTTATTGAGGTTCCTACACTGACCAGCCAGGGCCTCAGCACAGGCTCGGGAGCTGATACTACAACCCGGAGCGGCCCCCATTCTTTGGTTTTTAAAGACAAAATCCATGAGGTCAAGCCTTGTCACACGCAGGTGACCAATGGGATCCTAACACACACAAAGGATTGTACAGCCATACCAGACCACACACAGTTGGCTAATAGGTGGAGTTTACTGTAAGCATGTGCAAAAGGCAGGGTTTATCATAAAGCATGTGGTGTCACCAGCTGGAGCCAGATTACAACCTATCTGTTTTATGGGTCAGTCCTTAACTGAACAATCAAGGTGGGTAAGGTTGTTAAGGGGAGAGGAGCATAGAGGCATTCTTTCCATTCCAAGAACTGGGATGGTTGGAGCCAAGGTCGAGTTAACCTTGTTTAGAGGGTTTTTTTTCTCTAAAATCCCTAAAACAAATGCAAAGCCAGGAAAGAAGCTGTACCAGCTCGAGTCCCTGTCAGGGCATATTTCAGTATATATGTGAGAATACAAGTAGAAAACTTGAAGGGACAGGTGGGGTTGGCGTAAGGGAAGGAAGAAAAGTGGAAAGTTTGACAATGATCCAGATGTATTGTACATTGAAGTGTACATACACTCTATTCAACATACATACATACATAAATACACTCTATTCAACACTGACATGATGAAGCAAAACCCTTTTGGACTACTAGCTAAAGATTAAAAAAAAAGTTTTGTTTTAATATTAAGAGACCAGAAGCATAAACCTTTAAAGATAAATAAGAGGATAGCATTAATATATTGTTGAGGCTGTGCTCTTTTCAATACAAAATTTAATAAGTGTCAAGTCTGCTGCAAATGTAAATTTTATTTGCCAATTCTTTTTGCAAATTGCTTAAAATATAAAGAACCAAATTCCAATATCCCTTCACTTCCAAAAAAATCTTATAGATCTCTAGGTTTCTCAGTTGTTTCTAAATATCTTAATGTAATGCACTATTGGAACTAATTTCATTCCACATTTAAATTTAAATTTAAAATCATTAAAGTCTTTTAAAAGCCTCTCACTCCGGCACAGGTATGGATAAATAACTGATGTGGTCAGAAGCAGAATTATTCAGAAGACTGTAAATGGATGCTTACCTAGTTTCCTCTCTGCTGGATCATAGAATACAAACTGTCCTAATTGAAAAAAGTTAGCCTTCCCAGGTTTTCTGCATATAAATACTCCATCAACATTTTGTTATTAGAGGATTATTCATGATTAGCTATATGTTGATTGATAATGACTGAGCATGAGAGAAATTTGAGGGAAAACTATCTACACTTCAGTAAGGTTCTGACTTGTGTTTCACAAAGTGTTATGAAAGCTCTCCATGAGAAATCTAGCAGCTGCATTTCTAAAAAGTCCTTGTGTGCTTACACTTTCTGATACTGTCTCAATTCAAGTACTTCTCCTTGGAGTTCCATACTATTCAGTGATGCTGTATTAGCTCCTTGTTTTGCAGACAGGTCTTGATGATGAAATTTGTGCTTTTCAAAATTGCTCTCCCAATTCCATCCACAAAATGTGGACAAAAATTATCTAAAAAATTGTATCTGTTGATAGTGCATATACTTTTATTTTTCATTACAAACATAGAATGTAGTAAAAATTTTCATAGCAATTACTCTGCACTAGGTTGTGGGCAGATTCTAATGTAAATAATATACTGTGTTCACGTAGAGAATTTGAGTATCCAAAGTTTAATATGCCTATGTCCTAAAACCAATACCTTACTGATATTGAGTGACAAATACAACTTCCTATAAGTACAGAAGTTTTCATTGTATCTTTTTAATATATATTTTTATTGTAAAAATACTGTATGGAGGGGATACAGTTACATAAGTAAGGTAATGAGTACATAACATTTTTTTTCTCTATTGTCGTTCATGAGGCTTGAACTCTGGGCCTGAACGCTGTCCTCAGCTCTTCAGCTCAAGGCTAGCACTCTACCACTTGAGCTACATTGCCACTTCCTGTCTTTGGGTGGTTTATTGGAGATAAGAATTTCTCAGGGGCTGGGAAGGTGGCTCAGTAGTAGAGTGCTTGCCTTGCATGCATGAGGCCCTGGGTTCGATTCCTCCACATAAGCAAAAAGAAAAAAGCCAGAATTTCTTGGATTTCCTTCCCGGTCTGGCTTTAAATCGAGATCCTCAGATCTCAGCCTCCTGAGTAGCTAGGATTAGAGGCCTGAGCCACCTGCGCCCAGCATGAGTATATTTCTTATTGAACACCATCTCCTTTGTTTTGCCCCTACCATCCCTTCTCTTCCCACCTCCCCAACTCATCCCTCCACCCCCTCTTTGATAGAGTGTCTTGTACATCTCATTGTTACAATGGGTCAACCTGTATCCTTTCCTCATATCTTAAATGAAGAAATACTGGCTTGATTTATGCTGATTCTACTTATGTAGACACATGTAAAATCACTCACCAAGTCCAAGAGCACATCATTTTTTGTCAGTTGGTATAGTTGTTTTCTACACAATTATTGACAGTTTACAAATTATTCTCAAACTTTAATCCATTAAAAATACTTTCTTCTTTTCTTATTTTCTTGGCCAGGAAATCAGCCAGACCTCAGTCAGCATTTCTCTCATAGGACTTTTCACATGGGTTGGTTAAATGTTGATCTGAGGTCCAGTCTTCTGAGGACTCACTCATCTGCTTAGGAATTGATGCTGTCTGTTGGAAAAGAGCTCAAGGAAGGATGCCATTTAGCACCTTATAACTATTTTTTTTATTGTGAGAATACTGTACAGAGGAGTTACAATTACATGGGCAACATAACGAGTACATTTCTTATCAAGCATTGTTGGCTACTCTTTCTTTCCTCTTCCCATCTCTTCCCATCTTCCCCCTACACCCGGTCATCCCCCCACCCACCAAAGTTGTAAAGTTCGTTTTTCGACAAAACAACATTGAAATTGCACCTCACCCCAGTTAGAATGGTTATAATAAAGAACTCTAATAACAACAGATGCTGGAGTGGATGTGGACAGAAGTGAACCTTTCTACATTGTTGGTGGGAGTGTAAACTTGTTCAACCACTTTTGAAAGCAGTATGGAGGTTCCTCAAAAGACTCCACATAGAGCTCCCTTATGACCCAGAAATCCCACTTTTGAGCATTTACCCACATGAGCACAAATAAGACCATACTAAAATTACCAGCACAACTATGTTTATTGCAGCATTATTTACCATAGCTAAGATATGCAACCAACCCAGATACCCCTCAGTAGATGAATGGATCAAGAAAATGTATATATACACAATGGAATTCTATGCCTCCATCAGAAAGAATGACATTGCCCCATTTGTTAGGAAATGGTATGACTTGGAAAAAATTATATTAAGTGAAATAAGCCAGGCCCAAAGAAACATAGGTCTCATGGTTTCCCTTATTTGCAATAACTTGTATATGTCTGATTCAAGCAGAAAAGGTCAGATAAGTTTATGTTAGGGGAATGACGCCCAAGATAGGTATTCAAATGTTTTTTTTGCCTTTCATGAAATTGTTTTTAACATATTTATAAGATGATTTCTATGTTGCTTTGTATGTTCCTCCCCCACGGAATAACCTCTGCTTGCACTGTATTGATGTAGGTATAATTTGTGGAGGGGAAGGGAAAAAAAAATCGTTTAACTAGGGATATAGGTGGACCCATTGCAACAATGAGATATATAACTTTATTCTTTACAAGGGTATTTTCCTGCTACTTTGGTTGTTGAGAGTGTCTATAAGAGCAAGCATTCTGTAGGGAGCTGGGAGACACCATATGTTCTTTACTTACTGAGATTCCTAAGTGACTTGTACTGCATTTTGCAAGT
>NW_012289894.1:0-1957 GCF_000151885.1 Dipodomys ordii | reverse complement strand
CTACTTGTGTCCCTATCTTGGGGTTGATTTTGCTTTAACATCATCTTATATGGTCATATATCCATAGCTTTTGACCTTTTCTGCTTGTCCCAGACATGCACTAGTTATTGCAAATAAGGGAAACCATGGGACCTATGTTTCTTTGGGTCTAGCTTTCTTTACTTAATATAATTTTTTCCAAGTTTTTCCATTTCCTAACAAATGGAGCAATGTCATTCTTTCTGATGGAGGCATAGAATTTCATTGTATATATATGAACCACATTTTCTTGATTCACTCATCTACTGAGGGGCATCTGGGTTGGTTACATATCTTAGCTATAGTGAATAATGCTGTGATAAACATAGTTGTGCTGATAGCTTTGGTATGACCTTGTTCTGATCATTTGGGTAAATGCCCAAATGTGGGATTGCTGGGCCATAGGGAAACTATATGTGGAATCTTTTAACGAACCTCCATATTGCTTTTCAAAGTGGTTGAACAAGTTTACACTCCCACCAACAGTATAGTAGGGTTCCCTTCTGTCCACATCCCCTCCAGCATCTGTTGTTATTAGAGTTCTTGATTATAGCCATTCTAACTGGGGTGAGGTGGAATCTCAATGTTGTTTTGATTTACATTTATTTTATGGCTAGAGAGGTTGAGCATTTCTTCATGTGTCTATTGGCCATCCTTCTTTCCTCTTCAGAGAAGTTTCTCTTTAGGTCTTTAGCCCACTTATTTACTAGGCAGTTGTTTCTTTGAGAATTTGTTGTTGGGGGATTTAATTTTTATGAGTTCCAGATATATTTTAAATATGAGACCTTTGTCTGTAGTATGGCTAGTGAAGATCTTCTCCCAATGAGTGGGCTTTCTATTGATCTTGCTAGCTATGTCCTTTGCCATGCAGAAGCTCTGCAGCTTCATGCAATCCCATTTGTCCAAACTTTCTTCAATTTGTTGTGTTTTTGGGTCTCTATTAAGGAAAGTTCAGCCTGTGATAAGGAGCCCTAGAGTTTCTTCTATTCCTTCCTATATTGTTTTCAGGGTCTTTTCCAGGTCTTTGATCCAATTGTTGATTCTGGTGCAGGGTGATATATACTGATCTAGCTTTAGTTTTCTACAGGTGTTTAACCAATTTCACCAGCATCATTTACTGAAAAGACTGTCTTTCTTAGCACCCTTGTCAAAGATTAGGTGGCTATAGGTCTGTGGGTTCATTTCTGGGTCTTCAGTCCTATTCCATTGGTCCTCAGGTCTATTCTTGTGCTAGTGCCAAGCTGTTTTTATGACTATGTCTTTGTAGTAGTGAATTTTAATTTTTTTAAGCCACTATAGTTCTCTGTGAGACCTCCTGTGGCTAGTAAATTGACTGATCCTAGGATACATTATTAACTTACAAGGATAAAAATCTCTGTAGTTATCTTTTAAGTGTATGTATACATGAATTTTCAGATGCCAATTTAGGAAGATCATGGGAATACCATAGCCGAAGGACAGGACAGGCAGGGAAGATGTGGACCTTTCATCTCATTCTGTATTTTATATGATCACCTCTTTCTTTCTTTACCCTCAGTCTTCTGGTATATTTCATTTTTGATACTGGCATTTGCACAGCCAAATAACTGCCTTGGACAATGGCCTCAGTATTGTCATAAGGATAATATATTTTCACAAGGATGATTTCTTCTTGGAACAGTTTATCCACTGGATTAGACTCTCCTGCATCAGAGCTCAGCGGGCTTTCCTGTTTCAACTGTCTGCTAGTCTAAGATTTATTGGGCACTAGTCTTGGTACTTTCACTGGGCATATTTCATTCCACAGGCCTCCTGATGTTCTAAAGGAGCAGTCCGGAGAGTTGTAAATGTTATCTCACACTGGTGAGTTGCATATTAAGTGTGCATATTTTGACAGCGAGCTAATTGAATTTCAGTTACTCATTTCATTATTTTTACCCCATTTTTTTGCAGCCAGTAT
>NW_012289893.1:0-2648 GCF_000151885.1 Dipodomys ordii | reverse complement strand
TTCTCATTCACTTCTTTAGTTTTGGTGTCTGTCTGTCCGTCCGTCTCCGTCCATCGTGTATCCGTCCATCGTGTGTGTGGGTGAAGGCCTCGGCTGACACGCTCTGCACGGCACTGGGTGTCACGCTAGCCCCGGCCCGGCGGCTTGCGCAGTGGGAGGACAGAGGAAGGACGAAGGCCGTGCCCGGGCCGTCCTCGGGCCCTCGGGACGGTCGTCGGCTCCGCTTGGTAAAGCGAGAGGCGGGAAGGCGCGCCGGGAAGCCAGGCCCGCGGGCCGGGCGGCCTTTATAGGGCGGCTGGGCCCCGTCCCGCCCCCGGGCCGCGCTGATGGGTCCGTGGCTCCCGCGGCCAGGGCCCCGGCTCCCCATTGGCGCAGGGCACCCAGGGCATTGTGGGAAGAGGCCGTGCTGGCGCGGGAAGAAGCGCTTCCGCCGGAGCCAGAGGCGCGGTGGGAGCTGGCGAGTTGCGCGCGGGCTGCGGGGACGTGGGGCCGCGGGGACGTGGGGCCGCGGGGACGGGGGGCCGCGGGGACGTGGGGCCGCGGGGACGTGGGGCCGCGGGGACGTGGGGCCGCGGGGACGGGGGGCCGCGGGGACGTGGGGCCGCGGGGACGGGGGGCCGCGGGGACGTGGGGCCGCCTCCCGGGCCTGTGCTCTCAGGGCCGCGGGGACGGGGGCCGCCTCCCGGGCCTGTGCTCTCAGGGCCGCGGGGACGTGGGGGCCGCGGGGACGTGGGGCCGCGGGGACGTGGGGCCGCCTCCCGGGCCGGCGCTCTCAGGGCCGCGCGGACGTGGGGCCGCCTCCCGGGCCGGCGCTCTCAGGGCCGCGCGGACGGGGGCCGCCTCCCGGGCCGGCGCTTGGGTCGGAGCCGCAGCTCTGCTCCCGGCCTGGCGGTGCCGGTCGTTGGGGGGCCCAGGGGAGGTGGGCCCGGGAGGCCTCCCTGCGCGGGCCGGAGCCTCGGCCCGGCCTCCTGCGGCGCTGGGGCGGGACGGGCAGCGGGGACGGGCAGGTTTACCAGGCATGCTTTTAATCCATCTTGAGCACTATCCTTTAGGTTATTCTGGGCCTGCTCTGTAGCTTGTTTCTGTGGAGATGGTGTTGGAGTTTGCTGATTGGCCATGTTCCTTGTGTTTCTGTGGCTGGTTCTACCCTTTTGGAGACAAGAGCCACACTGGTATGACAGGAGGAAAGTCTTTTGTTTTTGGACCAGAGCCAGCCTGGAGTTGTGTAGATGTGTAGATCTTAGGGTTTCAAAGTTAGTGTAGGTGTTTTCCTAGTTAGCTCTCTTTTTCTTTGCTTGGAGAGGGATATTGAGGCATTGGAGTTGAGATTATGTATAGTTGTAACTTTGGAGGCAACCTGGGTTTGGCTGATAAGTAGTCTGCTCCTTAGAGTTAACGAGATGGGCCCCTTGTACTCAAAATAGTCAAATGGAACCAATTTTGTGGTCAAATATAGAACCAGCTGTAAGTTGGGTCAGATATAAACCATTAGGGATCAATGGGCTGTGCAGATGGAGAAGTGAAGGGTTAGGATTGGAGAGGTAGGAGTTCAAGTTCAGAAGACGACTTGGGTCTAATGCAGTAGAGGGGTAAGAACAGCTGAGGGGAGGGGTATACGGAGAATAGCGACCTTGTTACCGAGTGTAAGAGGTGGAGGAGAATTCGAAGAAAGGTTATGTAGGGAGTAGCTTAGAGATCGCGATGAAGGTATGAAAAAATTATATATAAGTGTATTTGGGAGACTTTCTGAGATTACAGAAAGATTATTCAGATATTATTGGAGAGTCACTTAACGTAAGCTAACTCCTGTCATTATTGTTTACCCACATAGAAGGAGGCCTTCCTTTGTGTACAGAACTATGGAGGGTGGCTCTGATGGAGTAGTAGTGTAATGTGGAGAGACAGGAGATGGGGAGAGTGAGAGGAAAAGAAAGAAGAAAAGAGAAAAAGAAAAACCTTACAAATGAGAAAACTGGAAAGTGGGGAAAAATAATAATGAAAAATAGAAGCTTTAATTGGAATAGCAAATCCTAAATCACAGTACATATAAATAAGACATAGAAATAAAAACAAACAACAGATGATCAGAGGTAAAAACTAACAAAAACAAGAACAAAACACTGAAGAACGCTTTTCCGGGTTCTTTGTGGAGCTTTAGTCCTCAGAGCAGATTCCTGGCGGGGCCTCGCCTGCCTTGCTGTCGCCCGCTTTCCTTGGGGCTGGTGGGAGCAGGTGGCCCTGGGTGAGGCCGCCCGCGCTCCCCGGTCCCGGTCCCGGCGGGTCTGTGGTGGGGAGGCCGCCCGCGCTCCCCGGTCCCGATCCCGGGCGGGTCTGTGGTGGGGAGGCCGCCCGCGCTCCCCGGTCCCGGTCCCGGCGGGTCTGTGGTGGGGAGGCCGCCCGCGCTCCCCGGTCCCGGCGGGTCTGTGGTGGGGAGGCCGCCCGCGCTCCACGGTCCCGGCGGGTCTGTGGTGGGGAGGCCGCCCGCTCTCCACGGTCCCGGTCCGGTCCCGGGCGGGTCTGTGGTGGGGAGGCCGCCCGCTCTCCACGGTCCCGGTCCGGTCCCGGGCGGGTCTGTGGTGGGGAGGCCGCCCGCTAATCCACGGTCCCGGTCCGGTCCCGGGCGGGTCTGTGGTGGGGAGGCCGCCCTG
>NW_012289892.1:0-4656 GCF_000151885.1 Dipodomys ordii | reverse complement strand
CACAGGCAGGGAACAGCGGGACATAACGGGGACACAGCAGTGGACATAGCGGGACACAGCGGGGGACACAGCGGAACACAGCGGGGGACACAGCGAAACACAGCGTGGAACACAGCGAGGACACAGCGAGACACAGCGTGACAGAGTGGGGACACAGCAGGGACACAGCGGGGGACACAGTGGGACACAACGGGACACAGCAGGGGACAGAGCAGGACACAGCGGGGGACACAGCGGGGGACACAGCTGGACACAACGAGGAAAACAGTGAGGACACAGCGGAACCCAGCGGGACACAGCGTCGATATAGAGGGGACACAGCGTTACACAGCGGGGTACACAGCTGGGGACACAAAGGTTCACAGTGGGGGAGCGGGGGACAGTGGGGGACACAGCGGGACACATCAGGGCACAACGGGGTCACAGCAGTGGACACAGCAGGACACAGCGGGGTACACAGCGGGACACAGCGGGGGACACAGCGGGACACAGCGGGGGACACAGCGGGACACAGCGGGGACACAGCGGGGGACACAGCGGGACACAGCGGAGACACAGCGGGGACACAGCGGGACACAGCAGGACACAGCGGGGGACACAACGAGACACAGCGGGACACAGCGGGGGACACTGCAGGGACACATTGGGACACAGTCGGACACAGCGTAGGACAAAGCGGTAGACAGCAGAGGACACAGCAAGGACACAGCTGGACACAGCGGGGACACAGAGGGGACTCAGCAGGGGACATAGTGGGAAAAAAGCGGGACACCACGGAACACAGTAGGACACAGCGGGACACAGCGGGGACACTGCGGGACACAGCCAGGGGACACAGCGGTGGACAGCGGGGGACAGAGAAGGGACACAGCGGGACACAGAGGGGACACAGCTGGACACAGAAGGGTACACAGCGGGACACAGCGGACACACAGCGGCGACAGACCTGGACACAGAGGGACACAGAAGAGACAGAGCGTGACACAGGTGGACACTGAGGGAGACAGAGTGAGGACACAGCCGGACACAGCGAAACACAGCGTGACACAGTGGGGACACAGCAGGGGACACAGCGGGACACAGTGGGGGACACAGCGGGACACAGCGGGGTACACAGCAGGGACAAAGCGGGACACAGCGGGGGACACAGCGAGGACACAGCAGGACACAGCAGTGACAAGGCGGGACACAGCGGGGGACACAGCGAGGACACAGAGGGACACAGCGGTGACACAGCGAGAGACACAGCGGGGGACACAGCGGGACACAGAGGGGAACAAAGAGAGGACACAGCTGGACACAGAGGGACACAGCGTCGATAGAGCGGGGACAGAGCGGGACACAGCGGTGACACAGCGGGACTCAGCGGGGGACACTGAGGGACCCAGCGGGACCCATCGGGGACACAGCAAGGACACAGCGGGGGACACAGTGGGACACAGCAGGGGACACAGCGAGGAACACAGCGGGGGACACAGCGGACACAGTGGGGAACACAGAGAGGACACAGAGGACCCAGCGGGACACAGCGGGGGACACAGCAGAACACAGCGTGGGAAACAGCGAGGACACAGCGGGACACAGCGAGACACAGCGCGACACAGTGGGGACACAGCAGTAGACACATCGAGACACAGCGGGGGACACAGCGGGACACAGCGTGGGATACAGCGGGACACAGCGGGGACACAGCGGGGACACTGCGGGAACATAGTGGGACACTGCGGGGCACAGCGGGGGACACAGCGGGACACAGCGGGGGACACAGGGAGGACACAGCTTAACACAGCATGGGACAAAGCGAGGACACAGCGGGACACAGCGAGACACAGCGGGACACAGCGGGGACCCAGCAGTGGACACAGCGGGACACAGCGGGGGACAAAGCAGGACACCACGGAACACAGCAGGACACAGCGTGAAACAGCGGTGAACCTGCGGGGACACAGCAGGACACAGCGGAGGACACAGCGGGACCAAGCGGGACACATCGGGGGACACAGCGGGACACAGCGGGGACACAGCGGGGACACAGCGGGACACAGCAGGTCACAGCGGGGGACACAGCAGGGACACAGTGGGACACAGTAGGACACAGCATGGGACAAAGCGGGAGACAGCAGAGGACACAGTGAGGACACAGCTGGACACAGCGGGGACACAGAGGGGACTCAGCAGGGGACATAGAGGGAAAAAGCGGGACACCACGGGACACAGTAGGACACAGCGGGACACAGCGGGGACACTGCGGGACACAGCCAGGAGACACAGCGGTGGACAGCGGGGGACAGAGAATGGACACAGCGGGACACAGAGGGGACACAGTTGGACACAGAAGGGTACACAGCGGGGAACAGCGGACACACAGCGGGGACAGAGCTGGACACAGAGGGACACAGAGGGGACAGAGCATGACACAGGTGGACACTGAGGGAGACAGAGCGAGGACACAGCCGGACACAGCGAAACAAAGCGTGAAACAGTGGGGACACAGCGGGACACAGCGGGACACAGCTGGGGACACTTTGGGACACAGCGGGACACAGAGGGACAGAGCAAGGACACAGCGGGGGGACAGTGGGGGGACACAGCGGGACACAGCAAGGCACAACGGGGTCACAGCAGTGGACACAGCAGGACACAGCGGGACACAGCGGGGGACACAGCGAGGGACACAGCGGGGGACACAGCGGGACACAGTGGGGAACACAGAGAGGACACAGAAGGACCCAGCGGGACACAGCGGGGGACACAGCGAGGACACAGCGTGGGAAACAGCGAGGACACAGCGGGACACAGCGAGACACAGCGGGACACAGTGGGGACACAGCAGTAGACACAGCGAGACACAGCGGAGGACACAGCGGGACACAGCAGAGAACACAGTGAGGACACAGCGGGGACACTGCGGGAACATAGTGGGACACAGAGGGGCACACAGCGGGACACAGCGGGATAATGCTTGGGACACAGCGGGAACACAGCAGGACACAGCGGGGGACACAGCAAGGACACAGCGGGACACAGCAGGACACAGCGTGGGACAAAGCGGGAGACAGCAGGGGACACAGCGAAGACACAGCAGGACACAGCCTCGACACATAGAGGACTCAGCGGGGGACACAGTGGGGGACAGAGCGGGACACAGCGGGACACTGCGGGGCACAGCGGGGGACACAGCGGGACACAGCGGGGGACCCAGCGGGACACAGCGGGACACTGCGGGGCACAGCGGGGGAAACAGGGAGGACACAGCTTAACACAGCATGGGACAAAGCGAGGACACAGCGGGACACAGCGAGACCCAGCGGGACCCAGCGGGGACCAAGCAGTGGACACAGCGGGACACAGCGGGGGCAAAGCAGGACACCACGGAACACAGCAGGACACAGCGTGAAACAGCGGTGAACCTGCGGGGACACAGCGGGACACATTGGGGGACACAGCGGAACCAAGCAGGACACAGCGGGGGACACAGCGGGACACAGCGGGGACACAGCGGGGACACAGCGGGACACAGCAGGTCACAGCGGGGGACACAGCGGGACACAGCGGGACACAGCGGGGGACACAGCAGGGACACAGTGGGACACAGTAGGACAAAGCGTGGGTCAAAGCGGGAGACAGCAGAGGACACAGCGAGGACACATCTGGA
This sequence comes from Dipodomys ordii, assembly GCF_000151885.1. NCBI lineage: Eukaryota > Metazoa > Chordata > Mammalia > Rodentia > Heteromyidae > Dipodomys > Dipodomys ordii. Next base: position 1,001 of record NW_012289892.1, on the reverse strand, counting down.
CACAGCGGGGACACAGAGGGGACTCAGCAGGGGACATAGAGGGAAAAAAGCGGGACACCACGGGACACAGTAGGACACAGCGGGACACAGCGGGGACACTGCGGGACACAGCCGGGGGACACAGCGTTGGACAGCGGGGGACAGAGAATGGACACAGGAGGACACAGAGGGGACACAGCTGGACACAGAAGGGTACACAGCGGGACACAGCGGACACACAGCGGGGACAGAGCTGGACACAGAGGGACAAAGAGGGGACAGAGCTTGACACAGGTGGACACTGAGGGAGACAGAGCAAGGACACAGCCGGACACAGTGAAACACAGCGTGACACAGTGGGGACACAGCGGGACACAGCTGGGGACACTTTGGGACACAGCGGGACACAGAGGGACACAGCAAGGACACAGCAGGGGACAGTGGGGGACACAGCGGGACACAGCAAGGCACAACGGGGTCACAGCAGTGGACACAGCAGGACACAGCGGGGGACACAGCGGGACACAGCGGGGGACACAGCGGGACACAGCGGGGACACAGCGGGGGACACAGCGGAGACACAGCGGGGACACAGCGGGACCCAGCAAGACACAGCGGGGGACACAGCGGGACACAGCGGGACACAGCAGCCGACACTGCAGGGACACATTGGGACACAGTAGGACACAGCGTAGGACAAAGCGGGAGATAGCAGAGGACACAGCGAGGACACAGCTGGACACAGCGGGGACACAGAGCGGACTCAGCAGGGGACATAGTGGGAAAAAAGCGGGACACCACGGTACACAGTAGGACAGAGCGGGACACAGCGGGGACACTGCGGGACACAGCCAGGGGACACAGCGGTGGACAGCGGGGGACAGAGAAGGGACACAGCGGGACACAGAGGGGACACAGCTGGACACAGAAGGGAACACAGCGGGACACAGCGGACACACAGCGGCGACACAGCTGGACACAGAGGGACACAGAAGGGACAGAGCGTGACACAGGTGGACACT
>NW_012289891.1:0-9839 GCF_000151885.1 Dipodomys ordii | reverse complement strand
AGTGGGTACACAGCAGGGGACACAGCAGGACACAGTGGGGGACACAGCGGGACACAGCGGGGTACACAGCAGGGACAAAGAAGGACAGAGCGGGGGACACAGCGAGGACACAGCGGGACACAGCGGTGACACAGCGGGACACAGCTGGGGACACTGGGGGACACAGCGGGACACAGAGGGACACAGCAAGGACAAAGCGGGGGACAGTGGGGGACACAGCGGGACACAGCAAGGCACATCGGGGACACAGGAGTGGACACAGCGGGACACAGCGGGGGACACAGTGGGACACAGCGGGGGATACAGGGGACACAGCGGGGACACAGCGGGGGACACAGAGGGACACAGCGGAGACACAGCGGGGACACAACTGGACCCAGCAGGACACAGCGGGAGACACAGTGGGACACAGCGGGGGACACTGCAGGGACACATTGGGACACAGTAGGACACAGCGTGGGACAAAGCAGGAGACAGCGGAGGACAGAGCGAGGACACAGCTGGACACAGCGGGGACACAGAGGGGACTCAGCAGGGGACATAGAGGGAAAAAATCGGGACACCACGGGACACAGTAGGACACAGCGGGACACAGCGGGGACACTGCGGGACACAGCCAGAGGACACAGCGGTGGACAGCGGGGGACAGAGAAGGGACACAGCGGGACACAGAGGGGACACAGCTGGACACAGAAGGGTACACAGCGGGACACAGCGGACTCACAGCGGGGACAGAGCTGGACACAGAGGGACACAGAATGGACAGAGCGTGACACAGCTGGACACTGAGGGAGACAGAGCGAGGACACAGCCGGACACAGCGAAACACAGCGTGACACAGTGGTGACACAGCAGGGGACACAGCGGGACACAGCGGGGGACACAGCGGGACACAGCGGGGACAAAGCGGGACACAGCGGGGGACACAGCGAGGACACAGCGGGACACAGCGGTGACAAAGCGGGACACAGCGGGGGACAGAGTGGGACACAGCGGGACACAGCGTCGATAGAGCGGGGACAGAGTAGGACACAGCGGTGACACAGCGGGACTCAGCGCGGGACACTGCGGGACCCAGCGGGACCCAGCGGGGACACAGCAAGGACACAGCGGGGGAAACAGCGGGACACAGCGGGGGACACAGCGAGGGACACAGCGGGGGACACAGCGGGACACAGTGGGAAACACAGAGAGGACACAGCAGGACCGAGCGGGACACAGCGTCGATACAGCGGGGACACAGCGGGACACAGCGGGGTCACTGCGGGACACAGTGGGGGACAAAGCGGGACACAGCGAGACACAGCGGGGACGCAGCGGGACACAGCAGGACACGGCGGGGGACACAGCAGGAAACAGAGGGGGACACAGTGGGGGAAACAGCTGGACACAGCGGGGAACACAGCGAGGACACAGTGGGACCCAGCGGGACACAGCGTCGATACAGCGGAGACACAGCGTTACACAGCATGGTACAAAGCTGTGGACACAACGGGACACAGTGGGGGCACAGCGGGACACAGCGGGACGCAGTGGGACACAGCGGGGACAAAGCGTGAGACACAGCAGGGGACAGAGCTGGAGACAGCGGGGACACAGCGGGGACACAGCGGGACACAGAGACGACACAGCGGGACAGAGCGGGACACTGCAGGGCACAGCGGGGGACACAGCGGGACACAGCGGGGGACACAGCGAGGACACAGCGGAACACAGAGTGGGACATAGCGGAACACAGCGGGGGACACATGGAGGACTCAGCGGGACAAAGCGGGGACACAGCGGCTACTCACCGGGGGACACAGCGGGGGACAAAGAGGGACACCACAGAACACAGTGGGAAACAGCGGGACACAGCGGGGAAACTGCGGGAACACAGGGGGACAAAGCGTGGGACACATAGGGACACAGCGGGGGAGACAGCGGGACACAGTGGGACACAGCAGGGGACACAGGGGGGACACAGCGGGACCAAGCGGGACACAGCGTCGATACAGCGGGGACACAGCGGGACAAAGCGGGGGACACAGCGAGGACACAGCAGAACACAGCGTGGGAAACAGCGAGGACACATTGGGACACAGCGGGGACACAGCGGGACCCAGCGCGGAACACAGCGAGGACACATTGGGACACAGCGGGGATACAGCGGGACTCAGCGGGGGACACAACAGTACACAGGGGGACACAGCGGGGGACACAGAGGGCTAAACAGCAGGACACAGCGGGGAACACAGCGAGGGCACAGCGGGACCAAGCGGGATACAACGTCGATACAGCGGGGACACAGCGGGACACAGCGGGGTACACAGCTGGGGACACAACGGGACACAGCGGGGGACACAGTGAGCACACAGCAGAACACAGCGTGGGAAACAGCGAGGACACAGCGGGACACAGCGAGACACAGGGGGACACAGTGGGGACACAGCAGTAGACACAGCGGGACACAGCGGGGGACACAGCTGGACACAGCGGGGAACACAGCGAGGACACAGCGGGGACACAGCGGGGACACTGCGGGAACATAGTGGGACACAGCAGGGCACACAGCGGGACACAGCGGGACACAGCTTGGGACACAGCGGGAACACAGCAGGACACAGCGGGGGACACAGCGAGGACACAGCGGGACACAGCGGGACACAGCGAGACACAGCGGGACACAGCGGGGACCCAGCAGTGGACACAGGGGGACACAGCGGGGGACAAATCGGGAAACCACGGAACACAGCAGGACACAGCGTGAAACAGCGGTGAACCTGCGGGGACACAGCGGGACACAGCGGGGGACACAGCGGGACCCAGCGGGACACATCTGGGGACACAGCGGGACACAGCGGGACACAGCGGGGACACAGCGGGCACAGCAGGTCACAGCGGGGGACACAGCGGGACACAGCGGGGGACACAGCAGGGACACAGTGGGACACAGTAGGACACAGCGTGGGACAAAGCGGGAGACAGCGGAGGACACAGCGAGGACACAGCTGGACACAGCGGGGACACAGAGGGGACTCAGCAGGGGACATAGAGGGAAAAAAAGCGGGACACCACGCGACACAGTAGGACACAGCGGGACACAGCGGGGACACTGCGGGACACAGCCAGGAGACACAGCGGTGGACAGCGGGGGACAGAGAATGGACACAGCGGGACACAGAGGGGACAGAGCTGGACACAGAAGGGTACACAGCGGGACACAGCGGACACACATCGGGGACAGAGCTGGACACAGAGGGACACAGAGGGGACAGAGCGTGACACAGGTGGACACTGAGGGAGACAGAGCGAGGACACCGCCGGACACAGCGAAACAAAGAGTGACACAGTGGGGACACAGCAGGACACAGTGGGGGACACAGCGGGACACAGCGGGGTACACAGCAGGGACAAAGAAGGACACAGCGGTGGACACAGCGAGGACACAGCGGGACACAGCACGGCACAACGGGGTCACAGCAGTGGACACAGCAGGACACAGCGGGGGACACAGCGGGACACAGCGGGGGACACAGCGGGACACAGCGGGGACACAGCGGGGGACACAGCAGGACACAGCGGAGACACAGCGGGGACACAGTGGGATGCAGCAGGCCACAGCGGCGGACACAGCGGGACACAGCGGGGGACAGCGGGGGACACTGCAGGGACACATTGGGACACAGTAGGACACAGCGTAGGACAAAGCGGGAGACAGCAGAGGACAGAGCGAGGACACAACTGGACACAGCGGGGACACAGAGGGGACTCAGCAGGGGACATAGTGGGAAAAAAGCGGGACACCACGGGACACAGTAGGACACAGCGGGACACAGCGGGGACACTGCGGGACACAGCGGTGGACAGCGGGGGACAGAGGAGGGACACAGCGGGACACAGAGGGGACACAGCTGGACACAGAAGGGTATACAGCGGGACACAGCGGACACACAGCGGGGACAGAGCTGGACACAGAGGGACACAGAAGGGACAGAGCGTAACACAGATGGACACTGAGGGAGACAGAGCGAGGACACAGCCGGACACAGCGAAACACAGCGTGACACAGTGGGGACACAGCAGGGGACACAGCGGGACACAGCGGGGTACACAGCAGGGACAAAGTGGGACAAAGTGGGGTACACAGCGAGGACACAGCAGGACACAGCGGTTGCAAAGCGGGACACAGCGGGGGACACAGCGAGGACACAGCGGGACACAGCGGAGACACAGCGAGAGACACAGCGGGGGACACAGCGGGACACAGCGGGGAACAAAGAGAGGACACAGCAGGACACAGCGGGACACATTGTCGATAGAGCGGGGACAGAGCGGGACACAGCGGTGACACAGCGGGACTCAGCGGGGGACACTGCGGGACCCAGCAGGGACACAGCAAGGAAACAGCGGGGGACACAGCGGGACACAGCGGAACACAGTGGGGAACACAGCAAGGGACACAGCAGGGGACACAGCGGGACACAGTGGGGAACACAGAGAGGACACAGCAGGACCCAGCGGGACACAGCGGGGGACACAGCGAGGACACAGCAGAACAAAGCGTGGGAAACAGCGAGGACACAGCGGGACACAGCGAGACACAGCGAGACACAGTGGGGACACAGCAGTAGACACAGCGAGACACAGCGGGATACACAGCGGGATACAGCGGGGAACACAGCGAGGACACAGCGGGGACACAGCGGGGACACTGCGGGAACATAGTGGGACACAGTGGGGCACACAGCGGGACACAGCGGGATAAAGCTTGGGACACAGCGGGAACACAGCAGGACACAGTGGGGGACACAGCGAGTACACAGCGGGACACAGCGGGACACAGCGTGGGACAAAGCGGGAGACAGCAGGGGACACAGCGAGGACAAAGCAGGACACAGCGTCGACACATAGAGGACTCAGCGGGGGACACAGTGGGGGACAGAGCGGGACACAGCGGGACACTGCGGGGCACAGCGGGGGACACAGCGGGACACAGCGGACACACAGCGGGGACAGAGCTGGACACAGAGGGACACAGAAGGGACAGAGCGTGACACAGCTGGACACTGAAGGAGACAGAGCGAGGACACATCGGACACAGCGAAACACAGCGTGACACAGTGGGGACACAGCAGGGGACACAGCGGGACACAGTGGGGGACACAGCGGGACACAGCGGGGTACACAGCAGGGACAAAGAAGGACACAGCGGGGGACACAGCGAGGACACAGCGGGACACAGCGGTGACACAGCGGGACACAGCTGGGGACATTGGGGGACACAGCGGGACACAGAGGGACACAGCAAGGACACAGCGGGGGACAGTGGGGGACACAGCGGGACACAGCAAGGCACAACGGGGTCACAGCAGTGGACACAGCGGGACACAGCGGGCGACACAGCGGGACACAGCGGAGACACAGCGGGGACACAGCGGGAACCAGCAGGACACAGCGGGGGACACAGCGGGACACAGCGGGGGACACTGCAGGGACACATTGGGACACAGTAGGACACAGAGTGGGACAAAGCAGGAGACAGCGGAGGACACAGCGAGGACACAGCTGGACACAGCGGGGACACAGAGGGGACTCAGCAGGGGACATAGAGGGAAAAAAGCGGGCCACCACGTGACACAGTATGACACAGCGGGACACAGCGGAGACACAGCGGGGACACAGCTGGACCCAGCAGGACACAGCGGGGGACACAGCGGGACACAGCGGGGGACACTGCAGGGACATATTGGGACACAGTAGGACACAGCGTGGGACAAAGCAGGAGACAGCGGAGGACAGAGCGACGACACAGCTGGACACAGCGGGGACACAGAGGGGACTCAGCAGGGGACATAGAGGGAAAAAAGCGGGACACCACGGGACACAGTAGGACACAGCGGGACACAGCGGGGACACTGCGGGACACAGCCAGGGGACACAGCGGTGGACCGCGGGGGACAGAGAAGGGACACAGCGGGACACAGAGGGGACACAGCTGGACACAGAAGGGTACACAGCGGGACACAGCGGACTCACAGCGGGGACAGAGCTGGACACAGAGGGACACAGATTGGACAGATCGTGACACAGCTGGACACTGAGGGAGACAGAGCGAGGACACAGCCAGACACAGCGAAACACAGCGTGACACAGTGGGGACACAGCAGGGGACACAGCGGGACACAGCGGGGGACACAGCGGGACACAGCGGGGACAAAGCGGGACACAGCGGGGGACACAGCGAGGACACAGCGGGACACAGCGGTGACAAAGCGGGACACAGCGGGGGACACAGCGGGACCAAGCGGGACACAGCGTCGATACAGCGGGGACACAGTGGGACAAGCGGGGGACAAAGAGGGACACCACAGAACACAGTGGGAAACAGCGGGACACAGCGGGGAAACTGCGGGGACACAGGGGGACAAAGCGTGGGACACAGGGACACAGCGGGGGAGAGAGCGGGACACAGTGGGACACAGCGGGGGACACAGGGGGGACACAGCGGGACCAAGCGGGACACAGCGTCGATACAGCGGGGACACAGCATGGTACAAAGCTGTGGACACAACGGGACACAGTGGGGGCACAGCGGGACACAGCAGGACGCAGTGGGACACAGCGGGGACAAAGCGTGAGACACAGCAGGGGACAGAGCTGGAGACAGCGGGGACACAGCGGGGACACAGCGGGACACAGAGAGGACACAGCGGGACAGAGCGGGACACTGCAGGGCACAGCGGGGGACACAGCGGGACACAGCGGGGGACACAGAGTGGGACACAGTGAGGACACAGCCGGACACAGCGGGACACAGCGGGACACAGCCGGGACCCAGCAGTGGACACAGCGGGACACAGAGTGGGACACAGCGGGACACAGCGGGGGACACATGGAGGACTCAGCGGGACAAAGCGGGGACACAGCGGCGACTCATCGGGGGACACAGCGGGGGACAAAGCGGGACACCACAGAACACAGTGGGAAACACCGGGACACAGCGGGGAAACTGCGGGGACACAGGGGCACAAAGCGTGGGACACATAGGGACACAGCGGGGGAGACAGCGGGACACAGTGGGACACAGCCGGGGACACAGGGGGGACACAGCGGGACCAAGCGGGACACAGCGTCGATACAGCGGGGACACAGCGGGACACAGCGGGGGACACAGCGAGGACACAGCCCAACACAGCGTGGGAAACAGCGAGGACGCATTGGGACACAGCGGGGACACAGCGGGACACAGCGCGGGACACAGCGAGGACACATTGGGACACAGCGGGGATACAGCGGGACTCAGTGGGGGACACAACAGTACACAGCGGGACACAGCGGGACACAGCGGGGGACACAGAGGGGTAAACAGCAGGATACAGCGGGGAACACAGCGAGGACACAGCGGGACCAAGCGGGATACAACGTCGATACAGCGGGGACACAGCGGGACACAGCGGGGTACACAGCTGGGGACACAACGGGACACAGCGGGGGACACAGCGAGCACACAGCAGAACACAGCGTGGGAAACAGCGAGGACACAGCGGGACACAGCGAGACACAGGGGGACACAGTGGGGACACAGCAGTAGACACAGCGGGACACAGCGGGGGACACAGCGGGGTACACAGCAGGGACAAAGAAGGACACAGCGGGGGACACAGCGAGGACACAGCGGGACACAGCGGTGACACAGCGGGACACAGCTGGGGACACTGGGGGACACAGCGGGACACAGAGGGACACAGCAAGGACACAGCGGGGGACAGTGGGGGACACAGCGGGACACAGCAAGGCACAACGGGGTCACAGCAGTGGACACAGCGGGACACAGCGGGGGACACAGTGGGACACAGCGGGGGACACAGGGGACACAGCGGGGACACAGCGGGGGACACAGATGGACACAGAGGAGACACAGCGGGGACACAGCTGGACCCAGCAGGACACAGCGGGGGACACAGCGGGACACAGCGGGACACAGCGGGGGACACTGCAGGTACACATTGGGACACAGTAGGACACAGAGTGGGACAAAGCAGGAGACAGCGGAGGACACAGCGAGTACACAGCTGGACAGAGCGGGGACACAGAGGAGACTCAGCAGGGGACATAGAGGGAAAAAAGAGGGACACCACGGGACACAGTAGGACACAGCGGGACACAGCGGGGACACTGCGGGACACAGCAAAGGGACACAGCGGTGGACAGCGGGGGACAGAGAAGGGACACAGCGGGACACAGAGGGGACACAGCTGGACACAGAAGGGTACACAGCGGGACACAGCGGGGACAGAGCTGGACACAGAGGGACACAGAAGGGACAGAGCGTGACACAGCTGGACACTGAGGGAGACAGAGCGAGGACACAGCCGGACACAGTGAAACACAGCGTGACACAGTGGGGACACAGCAGGGGACACAGCGAGGACACAGCGGGGGACACAGCGGGACACAGCGGGACACAGCGGGGACAAAGCGGGACACAGCGGGGGACACAGCGAGGACACAGCGGGACACAGCGGTGACAAAGCAGGACACAGCGGGGGACACAGCGAGGACACAGCGGGACACAGCGGTGACAAAGCGGGACACAGCGAGGGACACAGCGGGGGACACAGCGGGACACAGCGGGGGACCCAGCGGGACCCAGCGGGACACAGCGGGACACAGCGGGACACTGTGGGGCACAGCGGGGGACACAGCGGGACACAGCGGGGGACACAGGGAGGACACAGCTTAACACAGCATGGGACAAAGCGAGGACACAGCGGGACACAGCGAGACACAGCGGGACCCATTGGGGACCCAACAGTGGACACAGCGGGACACAGCGGGGGACAAAGAGGGACACCACGGAACACAGCAGGACACAGCGTGAAACAGCGGTGAACCTGCGGGGACACAGCGGGACACAGCAGAGGACACAGCGGGACCAAGCAGGACACAGCGGGGGACACAGCAGGACACAGCGGGGACACAGCGGGGACACAGCGGGACACAGCATGTCACAGCGGGGGACACAGCGGGACACAGCGGGACACAGCGGGGGACACAGCAGGGACACAGTGGGACACAGTAGGACACAGCGTGGGATACAGCGGGAGACAGCAGAGGACACAGCGAGGACACAGCTGGACACAGAGGGGACACAGAGGGGACTCAGCAGGGGATATAGAGGGAAAAAAGCGGGACACCACGGGACACAGTAGGACACAGCGGGACACAGCGGGGACACTGCGGGACACAGCCAGAGGACACAGCGGTGGACAGCGGGGGACAGAGAAGGGACACAGCGGGACACAGAGGGGACACAGCTGGACACAGAAGGGTACACAGCGGGATACAGCGGACACACAGCGGGGACAGAGCTGGACACAGAGGGACACAGATGGGACAGAGCGTGACACAGCTGGACACTGAGGGAGACAGAGCGAGGACACAGCCGGACACAGCGAAACACAGCGTGACACAGTGGGGACACAGCAGGGGACACAGCGGGACACAGCGGGGGACACAGCGGGACACAGCGGGACACAGCGGGGACAAAGCGGGACACAGCGGGGGACACAGCGAGGACACAGTGGGACACAGCGGTGACAAAGCGGGACACAGCGGGGGACACAGCGGGACACAGCGGGACACAGCGTCGATAGAGCGGGGACAGAGCGGGACACAGCGGTGACACAGCGGGACTCAGCGCGGGACACTGCGGGACACAGCGTGACCCAGTGGGGACACACCAAGGACACAGCGGGGGACACAGCGGGACACAGCGGGGGACACAGCGAGGGACACAGCGGGGGACACAGCGGGACACAGTGGGAAACACAGAGAGGACACAGCAGGACACAGCG
>NW_012289890.1:0-1471 GCF_000151885.1 Dipodomys ordii | reverse complement strand
TGCAAGTGGTACTGTGTCTCAAAATGTCAGAATGCTAACCTTGAGTAAAGGAGTTCAGGAGCACTATGCAGGCCTGAGTTCAAGCCCATGACTGACAACAAAAAAATGTACTCATTACCTGACTTATGAAACTGTAACCCCTCTGTACATCACCTTTATAATGACAATAAAAAGTATTTAATAAAAAACTTAATGAAATACTGTTAAAAAAAAAAGTGAGGGGCTGGGAAGGCGGCTCAGTGGTAGCGCGCTTGCCTTGCATGCAAGGCCCTGGGTTCGATTCCTCATCACCACATAAGCAAAAAGAGAAAAGCCGGAAGTGGTGCTGTGGCTGAAGTGGTAGAGTGCTCGCCTTGAGCTGAAGAGCTGCGGGACAGTGCTCAGGCCCAGAGTTCAGGCCCCACCACCAACAACAACAAGAGAGAGAGAACCATCCAGGCACAGTTAAAGATAACAAATTTATTGGGGCTGGGAAGGTGGCTCAGTGGTAGAGCGCTTGCCTTGCATGCATGAGGCCCTGGGTTCCATTCCTCAGCACCACATAAGCAAAAAGAAAAAAGCCGGAAGTGGCGCTGTGGCTCAAGAGGTAGAGTGCTAGCCTTGAGCTGAAGAGCTGAGGGACAGCGCCCAGGCCCAGAGTTCAGGCCCCACAACCGGATCCAAAACAACAAACAAACAAAATTATTTACACTCTACACCAGAAAGGGGACCTGCGACTACCTTGTCCTGGGCTAGGTACCCAGAACCAGGAGCAGCCTTGACCACCAAACCTCCAAGCCTCCAGTGAGTCGGTCTGCAAAACCCCAAACCCCAGACCTCCAAAGCTCCAACGCTCCCAAGGGGAAGGCTTTTTCCTTTTCTTCCCTTCCTCCTCCTCGGCAGGCCTGTCCACTCTCCACAGGCCTGCCCTGCCCTCCTCGGGCCTGCCCTGCTCCCGTCCTGCTGCCCCTCCTTCCTCTCCAGCTCACTACTTCCCCACCTCAACGGGACTGCTCTCCACCTTGCTCTCCCACTGCCTCCTGCTCTCCCTCTCCTTCGTTCCTCTCTCCCCACTCCTCTCCTCAGGACTCCCCACCTTCCCCCTACTCCCACTGGCGACCACATGCCCCGCCCCTCCGGCGGCACGCCCCGTGGGGCGGTGACATCAGCCTCTCAATGCCCCACCCCCTCTAGAGGCGGGCCTTGGGGCCAAGCTGATTATCCGCTGGTTATTACACAAATGCCTATAATCCTACCAGGAAGCAGAGATCTGAGGATGGAGATTTGAATAGTTTGGTCTGACTTTTTATCTCCAATTAAACAGCAAAAAAGCCGAACTGATGGCATGACTCAACTGTTGGAGTGCCAGTGTCAAGTGGAAATAAACCTCTCATGAGCTTGAGGCCCTGAGTTTAAGTGTCAGTACCAGTTAAAAAGAAAAAAAAAGAAATCTATTGAGTAGAGATCATGCAGGGTGGTAGCCAGAGACTGA
>NW_012289889.1:0-1316 GCF_000151885.1 Dipodomys ordii | reverse complement strand
TAATATTGTTAATGATCTCCTTAAACAAGCTGCCTGAATTTTTCCTTTCTGGCCAAACTCTGTACCATGATGGCATATTTGATGTGACTGTCATTGTTTTTAATGTACTATGCGATTTTTTTTGTTTCTTTTGTATGTTCTTCCCCCTATATTATATCTCCTGTTGTCATCATATTTGATTTTGGTAGCCTGCATCTTGTATATACATTTATCTAATTTGGGGAGGGGAAGGGGAATAACAAAATGCTGAAACAAGGACGTAGGATGACCCATTGCAACAATGATACTCACAAGACACTATGTTGGAAATGAACTTTACAATTTCTGGGGGGGCGGGCAGTGGGAGGAGTGGGGCAGGTAGGTGAGGGAAGGGATAGTAGGAGAAAAACAAATGAGCGGTGACAATGTTCAATAAGAAATGTACTCTTACCTTACTCATGTAACTGTAACCCCCTGTACAGCATCTTTACAATAAAATAAAATTAATAAAATTGTTAATGACACTTTGGTGATGGTAAGTACACACCTACTGAGAAAAGGTGATGGAAGGTTTAGAAATCCCAAGAGCACTTCTTTCTGCCAATGTGAATCAATCTTTTTCTGACTCTGGGCTTGATCATATGACTTATGTTGGCCTGTGGGGCACTGATAAATGACCTGCAAAAACAAATTTGAATGCTGTGGTGGAACAGGCCTTCAATCTCATCTACTCCACCAAGGCAGAGAGTTAGTGAGACTCCATGTCTCAACCAACATCCAGTCCTGGTGGTATGCAACTGTAATGCCAGCTATGCAGAAGGCATAGTTAGGATGATTATGGTCTAAGACTGACCTCAGGCTAAACCACGAGACTCTACCTGAATAGCAACGAAAGCAAAAAAGAGCTGGGCTGCTGCTCCAATGATAGAGTACTTGCCTAGCTAGTATAAGGTCCTGAGTTCAAACCCCCAATACTTAAAACAATAAACAAAAAAAATCCAACCCCCAAATGGCAAAATTAGTACTTGTACATTAAAGCTTGAAATTTGGAAAGTCCCTTCTTGGGATCCAGATCTATGTAACAGAAGAGCTGAACCTGAATCATGCAAGACAATATGGTGAGAGTATTGGAATTTGCTTGGGCATACCAGCTGAAGGCTAAACTAGACAAGCCAGAATCACAGGGAAAAGGAGAGCTGCTAGTAGAACCATGTCAGATCCCTGAAAATGAGAATTCTGAAAAAGAGTATTGTCTGGGAATGAATTGTGACAGACTCAATGATGGTAACGTTTTAACAACAAACTATTCTTCGGTAGAAAAAAGCAACAAAAAAACC
>NW_012289888.1:0-9750 GCF_000151885.1 Dipodomys ordii | reverse complement strand
AAGCAGAATGAGAAGCTGAAAGTGAAGCTAGTAGAAGGAGATGAAGCTGGTAAATCAGAAGCTGAGAATGAGAAGATGAAGATGAATTGATGATGAAGAAGAAGAAGAAGAAGAAGAAGATGATGATGATGAAGAAGAAGAAGAAGAAGAAGAAGAAGAAGAAGAAGAAGAGGAAGAAGAAGAAGAAGGAACAGCATAAGGAGAAGCATAAGGAGAAGCATAAGGAGAAGCATTAGAAGCAGAAGCAGGAGAAGCAGAAGAAAAAGAATAAGCAAAAGAAGCAGAAGCAGAAGCAGTGGGAGAAGCAGAAAAAGGAGAAGCAGAAAGAGGAGAAGAAGGAGAAGCAGAAGTAGAATCAGAAGAAACAGAAGAAGAAGAAGAAGAAGAAACAGAAGCAAAAGAAACAGAAGAAGGAGAAGAGCAGAAGAAGAAGCAGAAGGAGAAGAAGAGGCAGAAGGAGAAGCAGAAAGAGAAGCAGGAGAAGCAGAAGATGCAGGAGAAGCACAAGAAGAAGATGGAGAAGGCGAAAGAGAAGGATTAGGAGTAGGAGAAGCAAAAGGATAAGCAGAAGCAGAAAGAGACACAGAAGGAGAAGCAGCACGAGAAGTAGGAGAAGCAGAAGCAGGAGAAGCAGAAGAAACAGAAGACGCAGAAGCAGAATGAGCAGCAGAAGAAGAAATTGAAACAGAAACAGAAGGAGAAGCAGAAGCAGAAGGAGAAGCAGAAGAAGGAGAATGAGACGAAGAAAGAGAAGCAGAAAGAGAAGCAGAACGAGAAGCAGGAGAAGCAGAAGCAAGAGAAGCAGAAGCAGAAGAAACACAAGAAGGAGAAGAAGCAGAAGCAGAAGAAGAAGCAGAAACAGAAGGAAAAGCAGGAAGAGAAGTAGGAGAAGCAGAAGAAGCAGCAGCAGGAGAAGCAGAAGCAAAAGAAGCCGAAGAAGCAGAAGCAGAACCTGAAGCAGAAGGACAAGCAGGAGAAGCAGAAGAAGCAGGATCTGGAGAAGCAGAAGGAGAAGCAGAAGCAGAAAGAAAAGCAAAAGCAGAGGAGAAGCAGAAGGAGAAGCAGAAGAAACAGAAGAAGCAGAGGCAGTAGCAGAAGAAGCAGAAGATGCAGAAGCAGAAGGAGAAGCAGAAGTAAAAGCAGAAGAACGAGAAGGAGAAGGAGAAACAGAAGGAGAAGCAGAAAGAGAAGCAGAAGAAGAAGCAGTAGAAGGAAAAGAAGCAGGAGAAGCAGAAAGAGCAGCAGAAGGAGAAGCAGGAGATGCAGAAACAAGAGAAGCAGAAGCAGAACAAACAGGAGAAGGATAAGAAGCAGAAGCAGAAGGGGAAGCAGAAACAGAAGGAGAAGCAGAAAGAGAAGGAGGGGAAGCAGAAGAAGCAGCAGCAGGAGAAGCAGAAGCATAAGAATCCGGAGAAGCAGAAGCAGAACCTGAAGCAGAATGAGAAGCTGGAGAAGCAGAAGTAGCAGAATTTGGAGAAGCAGAATGAGAAGCAGAAGAAGAAGCAGAAGCGGAAAGAGAATCAAAAGCAGCAGGAGAAGCAGAAGAAACAGAAGAAGCAGAAGCAGTAGCAGTAGCAGCAGAAGCAGAAAGAAAAGCAGAAGGAAAAGCAGAAGAACGAGAAGGAGAAGGAAAAACAGAAGCAGAAGCAGAAGGAGAATCAGAAGGAGAAGCAGAAGAAGCAGAAGGAGAAGCAGAAGGAGAAACAGAAGCAGAAGCAGAGAAGCAGAAGAAGCAGAGAAGGAGAAGAAGAAGCAGAAGAAGATGCAGAAGGTGAAGCTGGAGAAGCAGAAGAAGCAGACGCAGAAGAAGTAGAAATAGGAGAAGGAGAAGGAAGAGCAGCAGAAGCAATAGGAGAAGCATAAGCAGAAGCAGAATGAGAAGCAGAAAGAGAAGCAATAGAAGCAGAAGAAGCAGGAAAAGCAGAAGCAGACGAAAGAGAAGAAGAAGAAGAAGAAGAAGAAGAAGAAGAAGAAGAAGAAGAAGAAGAAGAAGAAGAAGAAGAAGAAGAAGAAGAAGCAGCAGCAGCAGCAGCAGCATAAGGAGAAGCGTAAGGAGAAGCAGTAGAAGCAGAAGAAGCAGAAGCAGGAGAAGCAGAAGCAGAAAAAAGAATAAGCAAAAGAAGCAGAAGCAGAAGCACTGGGAGAAGCAGAAGAATGAGAAGGAGCAGCAGAAGGAGAAGCAGAAGCAGAAAGAGAAGCAGAAACAGAAGGAGAACAAGAAGGAGAAGCAGGAGAATCAGAAGAAGCAGAAGTAGAAGCAGAAAGAGGAGAAGAAGGAGAAGCAGAAGTAGAATCAGAAGAAACAGAAGAAGAAGAAGCACAAGAAACAGAAGCAAAAGAAACAGAAGAAGGAGAAGAGCAGAAGCAGAAGCAGAAGGAGAAAGAGAAGCAGGAGAAATAGAAGAAGCAGAAGCAGAAGAAACAGGAGAAGCCGAAGAAGCAGAAGCAGAATCTGAAGCAGGAGAAACAGAAGAAGCACAATCTGGAGAAGAAGCAGAAGAAACAGAAATAGTACAATAAGCAGAAGCAGAAGCAGCAGGAAAATCAGAAGAAGAAGAAGGAGAAGGCGAAAGAGAAGGATTAGGAGTAGGAGAAGCAAAAGGATAAGCAGAAGCAGAAAGAGACGCAGAAGGAGAAGCAGCACGAGAAGTAGGAGAATCAGGAGAAGCAGAAGAAGCAGAATCTGGAGAAGAAGAAGGAGAACCAGAAGGAGAAGCAGAAGCAGAAAGAGAAGCAAAAGCAGAAGTATAAGCAGAAGGAGAAGCAGAAGAAACAGAAGAAGCAGAGGCAGTAGCAGAAGAAGCAGAAGATGCAGAAGCAGAAGGAGAAGCACAAGGAAAAGCAGAAGAACGGGAAGGAGAAGGAGAAACAGAAGGAGAAGCAGAAAGAGAAGCAGAAGAAGGAGCAGGAGACGGAAAAGCAGCAGGAGAAGCAGAAAGAGCAGCAGAAGGAGAAGCAGGAGATAGAGAAACAGGAGAAGCAGAAATAGAAGAATCAGGAGAAGGACAAGAAGCAAAAGCAGAAAGAGAAGCAGAAACAGAAGGAGAAGCAGAAAGAGAAGGAGGGGAAGCAGAAGAAGCAGAAGCAGGAGCAGAAGCATAAGAATCTGAAGAAGCAGAAGCAGAACCTGAAGCAGAAGGAGAAGCAGGAAGCAGAAGAAGCAGAATCTGGAGAATCAGAATGACAAGCTGAAGAAGAAGCAGAAGCAGAAAGAGAATCAAATGCAGAAGGAGAAGCAGAAGAATCAGAAGAAGTAGAAGCAGTAGCAGTTGTAGCAGAAGCAGAAGGAGAAGCCGAAAGAAAAGCAGAAGAACAAGAAGGAGAATGAGAAACAGAAGGAGAAGCAGAAGGAGAAGCAGAAAGAGAAGCAGGTAAAGCAGAAGAAGAAGAAGCAGAAGGAGAATCAGAAGGAGAAGCAGAAGAAGGAGAAGGAGAAGCAGAAGCAGAAGAAGATGCAGAAGGAGAAGCAGGAGAAGCAGAAGCAGAAGGAGAAGCAGGAAAAGCAGAAGAAGCAGAAGCAAAAGGAGAAGCAAAAGAAGGAGAAGCAGAAGAAGAAGAAGAAGCATAAGGACAAGCACAAGCAGAAGGAGATGCAGAAGGAGAAGCAGAGGAAGCAGAAGATGAAGGAGAAGCAGAAGAAGCAGAAGATGAAGGAGCAGCAGAAGTAGGAGAAGGAGAAGGAGGAGAAGCAGAAGCAAAAGGAGAAGCAGAAGCGGAATGAGAAGCAGAAAGAGAAGCAGGAGAAGCACAAGAAGCAGAAGTAGGAAAAGCCGAAAGAGAAGAAGCAGAAACAGAAGCATAAGTAGAAGGAGAAGCAGCAGAAGAAGTAGAACCAGAAATTCAGGCAGGAGAAACAGAAGAAGCAGAAGCAGAAAGAGAAGCAAAAAGAGAAGCAGAAGGAGAAGTAGAAGAAGCAGCAGAAGGAGAAGCAGCAGAAGAAGCAGAAAAACAAGCAGGAGAAGCAGAAGCAGAAAGAGAAGTAGAAGCAGAAGAAGCAGAAGAAGCAGAAGCAGAAGAAGAAGCAGTAGAATCATAAGAAGCAGAAGCAGGAGAAGCAGAAGCAGAAGAACAAGAAGAAGCATAAGAAGCAGAAGCAAAGGGAGAAACAGAAGGAGGAGAAGGAGCAGCAGAAGGTGAAGCAGAAGGAGATGGAGAAGCAGAAAGAGAAGCAGAAACAGAAGGAGAAGAAGAAGGATTAGTTGGAGAACCAGAAGAAGCAGAAGCAGAAAGAGAAGCAGAACCAGAAGGAGAAGCAGAAGGAGGAGAAGGAGAAGGAGAAGCCGAAAGAGAAGCAGAAAGAGAAGCAGAACGAGAAGCAGGAGAAGCAGAAGCAGGAGAACAAGAAGCAGAAGAAACAGAAGAATGAGAAGAAGCAGAACCAGAAGGAGTAGCAGAAACAGAAGGAAAAGCAGAAAGGGAAGCAGGAGAAGCAGAAGCAGCAGCAGCAGGAGAAGCAGAAGCATAAGAATTCGAAGAAGCAAGAGCAGAACCTGAAGCAGAAGGAGAAGCAGGAGAAACAGAAGAAGCAGAATCTGGAGAAGAAGGAGAACCAGAAGGAGAAGCAGAAGCAGAAAGAGAAGCAAAAGCAGTAGGAGAAGCACAAGGAGAAGCAGAAGAAACAGAAGAAGCAGATGCAGTAGCAGAAGAAGCAGAAAATGCAGAAGCAGAAGGAGAAGCAGAAGGAAAAGCAGAAGAACGAGAAGAAGGAGAAACAGAAGGAGAAGCAGAAAGAGAAGCAGAAGAAGGAGCAGGAGACGGAAAAGCAGCCGGAGAAGCAGAAATAACAACAGAAGGAGAATGAGGAGATGCAGAAACAGGAGAAGCAGAAGTAGAAGAATCAGGAGAAGGACAAGAAGCAGAAGCAGAAGGAGAAGCAGAAACAGAAGGAGAAGCAGAAAGAGAAGGAGGGGAAGCAGAAGAAGCAGAAGCAGGAGAAGCAGAAGCATAAGAATCCGAAGAAGCAGAAGCAGAACCTGAAGCAGAAGGAGAAGCAGGAGAAGCAGAAGAAGCAGAATCTGGAGAAGCAGAATGAGAAGCTGAAGGAGAAGCAGAAGCAGAAAGAGAATCAAAAGCAGAAGGAGAAGCAGAAGAAACAGAAGAAGTAGAAGCAGTAGCAGTTGTAGCTGAAGCAGAAGGGGAAGCCGAAGGAAAAGCAGAAGAACAAGAAGGAGAAGGAGAAACAAGGAGAAGCAGAAGGAGAAGCAGAAAGAGAAGCAGGTAAAGCAGAAGAAGAAGAAGCAGAAGGAGAATCAGAAGGAGAAGCAGAAGAAGAAGAAGGAGAAGCAGAAGAAGATGCAGAAGGAGAAGCAGAAGAAGCAGAAGCAGAAGGAGAAGAAGATGCAGAAGGAGGAGCAGGAGAAGCAGAAGTAGCAGAAGCAGAAGGAGAAGCAGGTAAAGCAGAAGAAGCAGAAGCAAAAGAAGGAGAAGCAGAAGCAGAAAAAGAAGAAGGAGCATAAGGACAAGCACAAGCAGAAGGAGAGGCAGAAGGAGAAGCAGGAGAAACAGAAGAAGCAGAAGCTAAAGGAGAAGCAGAAGTAGGAGAAGGAGAAGGAGGAGAAGAAGAAGGAGAAGAGGAAGCGGAATGAGAAGCAGAAAGAGAAGCAGGAGAAGCACAAGAAGCAGAAGCAGGAGAAGCCGAAAGAGAAGAAGCAAAAGAAGCAGAAACAGAAGCAGAAGTAGAACCAGAAGCAGAAGGAGAAGCAGCAGAAGAAGTAGAACCAGAAATTCAGGCAGGAGAAACAGAAGAAGCAGAAGCAGAAAGAGAAGCAAAAAGAGAAGCAGAAGGAGAAGTAGAAGAAGCAGTAGAAGGAGAAGCAGCAGAAGAAGCAGAAAAACAAGCAGGAGAAGCAGAAGCAAAAGAGAAGTAGAAGCAGAAGAAGCAGAAGAAGCAGATGAAGAAGAAGCAGTAGAAGCATAAGAAGCAGAAGCAGGAGAAGCAGAAGCAGAAGAACAAAAAGAAGCATACGAAGCAGAAGCAGAAGCAGAGGGAGAAACAGAAGAAGGAGAAGGAGCAGCAGAAGGTGAAGCAGAAGGAGATGCAGAAGCAGAAATAGAAGCAGAAACAGAAGGAGAAGAAGAAGGAGAAGTTGGAGAATCAGAAGAAGCAGAAGCACAAAGAGAAGCAGTAGAAGGAGAAGGAGAAGCAGAAGCAGAGGAAAGAAAGGAGAAGCAGAAGAAGCAGAAGCGGAAGAAGCCGAAAATGAAGAAGCAGAAACAGAAGCAGAAGTAGAAGTAGAAGCAGAAGGAGAAGCAGCAGAACAAGTAGAACCAGAAATTCAGGCAGGAGAAACAGAAGAAGCAAAAGCAGAAAGAGAAGCAAAAAGAGAAGCAGAAGGAGAAGTAGAAGAAGCAGCAGAAGGAGAAGCAGCAGAAGAAGCAGAAAAACAAGCAGGAGAAGCAGAAGCAGTAAGAGAAGTAGAAGCAGAAGAAGCAGAAGCAGAAGAAGAAGCAGTAGAAGCATAAGAAGCAGAAGCAGGAGAAGCAGAAACAGGAGAAGCAGAAGCAGAAGAACAAGAAGAAGCATAAGAAGCAGAAGCAGAAGCAGAGGGAGAAACAGAAGAAGGAGAAGGAGCAGCAGAAGGTGAAGCAGAAGGAGAGGAAGAAGCAGAAAGGAAGCAGAAACAGAAGGAGAAGAAGAAGGATTAGTTGGAGAATCAGAAGAAGCAGAAGCAGAAAGAGAAGCAGAAGAAGGAGAAGGAGAAGCAGAAGCACAGGAAAGGAAGGAGAAGCAGAAGAAGCAGAAGCAGGAGAAGCAGAAGAAGAAGAAGAAGAAGAAGAAGAAGAAGAAGAAGAAAGAGAAGAAGGAGAAGGAGCAGAAGGAAAAGCAGAAGCAGAAGGAGAAGCAGAAAGAGAAGGAGAAGAAGCAGTAGCAGGAGAAGCAGAAGCACAAGAAACAGAAGAAGCTGAAGAAGCAGAAGCAGGACCTGAAGCAGAAGAAACAGAACAAGCAGAAGGAGCAGTAGCAGAAGCAGAACGAGAAGCAGAAGAAGAAGAAGGAGAAGGAGAAAGAGAAGGATTAGGAGTAGGAAGAGCAGGAGAATAAGAAGCAGAACGAAAAACAGAAGGAGAGGCAGAAGGAGCAGCAGAAGGAGAAGCAGAGGAAGGAGAAGCAGAAGCAGAAGAAGCAGCAGAAGGAGAAGCAGAAGCAGAAGAAGATGCAGAAGGAGAAGCAGGAGAAGCAGAAGAAGCAAAAGCAGAAGGAGAAGCAGAAGTAGAAGAAGGAGAAGGAGAAGGAAGGGCAGCCGGAGCAATAGGAGAAGCAGAAGGAGAAGCAGAAGAATGAGAAGAAGAAAGAGAAGCAGGAGAAGCACAAATGCAGAAGCAGGAGAAGCAGAAACAGAAGATACAGAAGAAGAAGAAGAAGAAGAAGAAGAAGAAGAAGAAGAAGAAGAAGAAGAAGAAGAAGAAGAAGAAGAAGAAGAAGAAGAAGAAGAAGAAGAAGGAGAAGGAGAAGGAGAAGCATAAGGAGAAGCAGTAGAAGCAGAAGAAGCAGAAGCAGAAGAAAAAGAATAAGCAAAAGAAGCAGAAGCAGAAGCACTGGGAGAAGCAGAAGCAGAAGGAGAAGGAGCAGCAGAAGGAGAAGCAGAAGCAGAAAGAGAAGCAGAAACAGAAGGACAACAAATGGAGAAGCAGGAGAATCAGAAGAAGTAGAAGTAGAAGCATAAGAAACAGAAGCAAAAGAAACAGAAGAAACAGAAGCAAAAGAAACAGAAGAAGCAGAAGAGCAGAAGCAGAAGCAGAAGGAGAAGCAGAAGCAGAAGGAGAAGCAGAAAGAGAAGCAGGAGAAGCAGAAGAAGCAGGAGAAGCAGAAGTAGAAGAAAAAGAAGAATCTTAAGAAGCAGAAGCAGAATCTGAAGCAGAAGGAGAAACAGAAGAAGCAGAATCTGAAGCAGAAGCAGAAGAAACAGAAATAGACTAAGCAGAAGCAGAAGCAGCAGGAGAAGCAGAAGAAGAAGACGGAGAAGGCGAGAGAGAAGGATTAGGAGTAGGAGAAGCAAAAGGATAAGCAGAAGCAGAAAGAGACGCAGAAGAAAAAGCAGCACAAGAAGTAGGAGAAGCAGGAGAAGCAGAAGCAGGAGAAGCAGAAGAAACAGAAGACGCAGAAGCAGAAGGAGAAGCGGAAGGAGAAATTGAAGCAGAAGCAGAAGGAGAAGCAGAAGCAGAAGGAGAAGCAGAAGAAGGAGAAGGAGAAGCAGAAAGAAAAGCATATAGAGAAGCAGAACAAGAAGCAGGAGAAGCAGAGGCAGGAGAAGCAGAAGCAGAAGAAACAGAAGAAGAAGAAACAGAAGAAGGAGAAGAAGCAGAAGCAGAAGGAGAAGCAGAAAGAGAAGGAGGGGAAGAAGAAGAAGCAGAAGCAGGAGAAGCAGAAGCATAAGAATCCGAAGAAGCAGAAGCAGAACCTGAAGTAGAAGAAGAAACAGAAGAAGCAGAATCTGGAGAAGCAGAAGGAGAAGCAGAAGCAGAAAGAGAAACAAAAGCAGAAGGAGAAGCAGAAGAAACAGAAGAAACAGAAAGAGTAGCAGAAGAAGCTGAAGATGTAGAAGCAGAAAAAGAAGCACAAAAAATAGCAGAAGAACGAGAAGGAGAAGGAGAAACAGAAGGAGAAGCAGAAGGAGAAGCAGAAAGAGAATCAGGAAAAGCAGAAGAAGCAGAAGCAGACGGAGAAGCAGAAGAAGGAGAAGCAGAAGCAGAAGAAGAAGCAGAAGGAAAAGCACAAGCAGAAGGAGATGCAGAAGGAGAAGCAGGAGAAGGAGAAGAAGCAGAAGCAGAAGAATAAGAACTAAAGAGAAGAAGCAGAAGCAGAAGAAGCAGAAACAGATGTAGAAAGAGAATCCGACGAAGAGAAGCAGAACGAGAAGCAGGAGAAGCAGAAGAAGCAGAAGATGCAGAAGAAGAAGAAACAGAAGAAGGAGAAGGAGCAGAAGCCGAAGGAGAAGCAGAAGCAGAAGGAGAAGCAGAAAGATAAGCAGGAAAAGCAGAAAAAGCAGAAGCAGGAGAAGCAGAAGCAGAAGAAACAGGAGAAGGACAAGAAGCAGAAGCAGAAGGAGAAGCAGAAACAGAAGGAGAATCAGAAGGAGAAGCAGAAGAAGCAGAAGGAGAAACAGAAGAAGAAGAAGAGGAAGAAGAAGAAGAAGAAGAAGAAGAAGAAGAAGAAGAAGAAGAAGAAGAAGAAGAAGAAGAAGAAGAAGAAGAAGAAGAAGAAGAAGAAGCAAAACAAACAGAAGAAGGAGAAGAGCAGAAGCAGAAGCAGAAAGAAAAGCAGCAGCAAAAGGAGAAGCAGAAAGAGAAGCAGGAGATGCAGAAGAAGCAGGAGAAGCAGAAGCAGAAGAAACAGGAAAAGCCGAAGAAGCAGAAGCAGAATCTGAAGCAGAAGGAGAAACAGAAGAAGCACAATCTGAAGCAGAATCAGAAGAAACAGAAATAGTAGAATAAGCAGAAGCAAAAGCAGCAGGAAAAGCAGAAGAAGAAGACGGAGAATTTGAAAGAGAAGGATTAGGAATAGGAGAAGCAAAAGGATAATCAGAAGCAGAAAGAAGGAGAAGCAGCATGAGAATTAGGAGAAGCAGGAGAAGCAGAAGCAGGAGAAGCAGAAGAAACAGAAGACGCAGAAGCAGAATGAGAAGCAGAAGGAGAAATTGAAGCAGAAGGAGAAGGAGAAGCAAAAGGAGAAGCAGAAGAAGGAGAAGGAGAAGGAGAAGCAGAAAGAGAAGCAGAAAGAGAAGCAGAACGAGAAGCAGGAGAAGCAGAAGC
>NW_012289887.1:0-4754 GCF_000151885.1 Dipodomys ordii | reverse complement strand
CAGAAGGAGAATCAGAAGGAGAAGCAGAAGAAGGAGAAGGAGAAGCAGAAGAAGATGCAGAAGGATAAGCAGAAGAAGTAGAAGCAGAAGGAGAAGAAGGAAAAGCAGAGGAAGCAGAAGCAAAAGGAGAAGCAAAAGAAGGAGAAGGAGAAGCAGAAGAAGAAGCATAAGGACAAGCACAAGCAGAAGGAGATGCAGAAGGAGAAGCAGGAGAAGGAGAAGAAGCAGAAGCAGAAGGAGAAGCAGAAGCAGAAGGAGAAGCAGCAGAAGAAGTAGAACCAGAAATTCAGGCAGGAGAAACAGAAGAAGCAGAAGCAGAAGCAGAAGGAGAAGCAAAAAGAGAAACAGAAGAAGAAGTAGAAGAAGCAGCAGAAGGAGAAGCAGCAGAAGAAGCAGAAAAACAAGCAGGAGAAGCAGAAGCAGAAAGAGAAGTAGAAGCAGAAGAAGCGGAAGAAGAAGAAGAAGCAGTAGAAGCATAAGAAGCAGAAGCAGGAGAAGCAGAATCAGAAGAATAAGAAGAAGCATAAGAAGCAGAAGCAGAGGGAGAAACAGAAGAAGGAGAAGGAGCAGCAGAAGGTGAAGCAGAAGGAGATGCAGAAGCAGAAAGGGAAGCAGAAACAGAAGGAGAAGAAGAAGGAGAAGTTGGAGAATCAGAAGAAGCAGAAGCAGAAAGAGAAGCAGAAGAAGGAGAAGGAGAAGCAGAAGGAGAAGGACAAGCAGGAGAAGCAGAAGAAGCAGAAGCGGGAGAAGCAGCAGAAGAAGAAGAAACAGAAGAAGGAGAAGGAGCAGAACGAGAAGCAGAAGCAGAAGGAGAAGCAGAAAGAGAAGCAGAAGAAGCAGTAGCAGGAGAAGCAGAAGCAGAAGAAACAGAAGAAGCCCAAGAACCAGAGGGAGAACCTGAAGCAGAAGGAACAGCAGAAGCAGCAGAAGCTGGAAAAGCAGAAGCAGAAGAAACAGAACAAGCGGAAGAAGCAGAAGCAGAACGAGAAGCAGAAGAAGAAGAAGGAGAAAGAGAAGGATTAGGAGTAGGAGGAGCAGAAGCAGAATAAGAAGCAGAAAGAGAAGCAGGAGAAGCAGGAGGAGAAACAGAAGAAGCAGAAGCAGAGGAATTAGAAGCAGAAGCAGAATGAGAAGCACAAGAAGGAGAAATTGAAGGAGAAGGAGAATGAGACGGAGAAGCAGAAGGAGAAGTAGGAGAAGCAGAAGAAGAAGAAGAAGGAGAAGCAGAAGCAGAAGAAACAGAAGAAGGAGAAGAGCAGAAGCAGAAGTAGAAGGAGAAGCAGAAGCAGAAGGAGAAGCAGAAGAAGCAGAAGCTGAAGCAGAAGAAGAAGAAACAGAAAAAGCAGAAGAAGCAGCAGGAGAAGCAGAAGAAGAAGAACGAGAAAGAGAAGGCTTAGGCATAGGAGAAACAGAAGGATAAGCAGAAGCAGAAAGAGAAGGAGAAGGACAAGCAGGAGGAGCAGGAGAAGCAGAAGGACAGAAGCAGGAGAAGCAGAAGCATAATGAAAGGCAGAAGAAGGAGAAATTGAAGCAGAAGAAGATGCAGAAGGAGAAGCAGAATCAGAAGCAGTAGTAGAAGCAGAAGAAGGAGAAGCAGAAGGAGAAGCATAAAGAGAAACAGAAGGAGAAGCAGGAGAAGCAGAAGCAGGAGAAGCAGAATCAGAAGAAATAAAAGAAGGAGAAGAAGCAGAAGCAGAAAGAGAAGCAGAAACAGAAGGAGAAGCAGAAATAGAAGCAGAAGAAGTCGAAGAAGCAAAAGGAGAACCTGAAGCAGAAGGTGAAGCTGGAGCAGCAGCAGAAGAAGAATCTGGAGAAGAGGAAGGAGAACCAGAAGGAGAAGCAGAAGCAGAAAGAGATTCAAATGCAGAAGGAGAAGCAGAAGAAACAGAAGAAGCAGAAGCAGTAGCAGAAGAAGCTGAAGATGCAGAAGCAGAAAGAGAAGCAGAAGGAATAGCAGAAGAATGAGAAGGAGAAACAGAAGGAGAAACAGAAGGAGAATCAGAAGGAGAAGCAGAAGAAGCAGAAGGAGAAGCAGAAGAAGAAACAGAAGCAGAAGAAGCAGCAGATGGAGAAGCAGAAGCAGAAGGAGATGCAGAAGGAGAAGCAAGAGAAGCAGAAGCAGTAGAAAAAGAATAAGCATAAGAAGAAGAATCAGAGGGAGTAAGAGAAGACGGAGAAGGAGCAGCAAAAGGAGAAGCAAAAGGATAAGCAGAAGGAGAAGAAGAAGAAGCAGGAGAAGCAGAAGAAGCAGAAGCAGAAGGAGAAGCAGAAGTAGGAGAAGGAGAAGGAGAAGGAGAAGGAAGGGCAGCAGAAGCAATAGGAGAAGCAGAAGGAGAAGCAGAAGCAGAATGAGAAGTAAAAAGAGAAGCAGTACAAGCAGAAGAAGCAGGAAAAGCAGAAGCAGAAGAAAGAGAAGAAGAAGAAGAAGAAGAAGAAGAAGAAGAAGAAGAAGAAGAAGAAGAAGAAGAAGAAGAAGCATCAGGAGAAGCAGTAGAAGCAGAAGAAGCAGAAGCAGGAGAAGCAGAAGCAGTAGAAAAAGAATAAGCATAAGAAGAAGAATCAGAGGGAGAAGCAGAAGAAGGAGAAGGAGCAGCAGAAAGAGAAGTAGAAGGAGAATCAGAAGGAGAAGCAGAAGAAGGAGTAGCAGAAGCAGAAGAAGAAGCAGCAGGAGAAGCAGAAGCAGAAGAAGATGCAGAACGAGAAGCAGGAGAAGAAGAAGAAGCAGAAGCAGAAGGAGAAGCAGAAGTAGGAGAAGGAGAAGGAAGGGCAGCAGAAGCAATAGGAGAAGCAGAAGCAGAATGAGAAGCAGAAAGAAAAGCAGTAGAAGTAGAAGAAGCAGGAAAAGCAGAAGCAGAAGAAAGAGAAGAAGAAGAAGAAGAAGAAGAAGAAGAAGAAGAAGAAGAAGAAGAAGAAGAAGAAGAAGAAGAAGAAGAAGAAGAAGAAGAAGAAGGAGCAGCATAAGGACAAGCATAAGGAAAAGCATAAGGAGAAGCATAAGGAGAAGCAGTAGAAGCAGAAGCAGGAGAAAAAGAATAAGCAAAAGAAGCAGAAGCAGAAGCAGTGGGAGAAGCAGAAAAAGGAGAAGGAGAAGGAGCAGAAGAAGGAGAAGCAGAAGCAGAAAGAGAAGCAGAAACAGAAGGAGCATTGGGAGAAGCAGAAAAAGGAGAAGCAGAAAGAGGAGGAGAAGGAGAAGCAGAAGTAGAATCAGAAGAAACAGAAGAAGAAGAAGAAGAAACAGAAGCAAAAGAAACAGAAGAAGGAGAAGAGCAGAAGAAGAAGCAGAAGGAGAAGAAGAGGCAGAAGGAGAAGCAGAAAGAGAAGCAGGAGAAGCAGAAGATGCAGGAGAAGCACAAGAAGAAGATGGAGAAGGCGAAAGAGAAGGATTAGGAGTAGGAGAAGCAAAAGGATAAGCAGAAGCAGAAAGAGACGCAGAAGGAGAAGCAGCACGAGAAGTAGGAGAAGCAGAAGCAGGAGAAGCAGAAGAAACAGAAGACGCAGAAGCAGAATGAGCAGCAGAAGAAGAAATTGAAGCAGAAGCAGAAGGAGAAGCAGAAGCAGAAGGAGAAGCAGAAGAAGGAGAAGGAGAAGAAGAAAGAGAAGCAGAAAGAGAAGCACAACGAGAAGCAGGAGAAGCAGAAGCAGGAGAAGCAGAAGCAGAAGAAACAGAAGGAGAAGAAGCAGAAGAAGAAGAAGAAGCAGAAACAGAAGGAAAAGAAGAAAGAGAAGCAGGAGAAGCAGAAGAAGCAGCAGCAGGAGAAGCAGAAGCAGAAGAAGCCGAAGAAGCAGAAGCAGAACCTGAAGCAGAAGGACAAGCAGGAGAAGCAGAAGAAGCAGAATCTGGAGAAGCAGAAGGAGAAGCAGAAGCAGAAAGAAAAGCAAAAGCAGAAGGAGAAGCAGAAGGAGAAGCAGAAGAAACAGAAGAAGCAGAGGCAGTAGCAGAAGAAGCAGAAGATGCAGAAGCAGAAGGAGAAGCAGAAGTAAAAGCAGAAGAACGAGAAGGAGAAGGAGAAACAGAAGGAGAAGCAGAAAGAGAAGCAGAAGAAGAAGCAGTAGAAGGAAAAGCAGCAGGAGAAGCAGAAAGAGCAGCAGAAGGAGAAGCAGGAGATGCAGAAACAAGAGAAGCAGAAGCAGAACAAACAGGAGAAGGACAAGAAACAGAAGCAGAAGGAGAAGCAGAAACAGAAGGAGAAGCAGAAAGAGAAGGGGGGGAAGCAGAAGAAGCAGCAGCAGGAGAAGCAGAAGCATAAGAATCCGAAGAAGCAGAAGCAGAACCTGAAGCAGAATGAGAAGCAGGAGAAGCAGAAGTAGCAGAATCTGGAGAAGCAGAATGAGATTTTGAAGGAGAAGCAGAAGCGGAAAGAGAATCAAAAGCAGCAGGACAAGCAGAAGAAACAGAAGAAGCAGAAGCAGTAGCAGTTGCAGCAGAAGCAGAAGGAAAACAGAAGGAAAAGCAGAAGAACGAGAAGGAGAAGGAAAAACAGAAGCAGAAGCAGAAGGAGAATCAGAAGGAGAAGCAGAAGAAGCAGAAGGAGAAGCAGAAGCAGAAGAAGCAGCAGAAGGAGAAGAAGAAGCAGAAGAAGATGCAGAAGGAGAAGCTGGAGAAGCAGAAGAAGCAGACGCAGAAGAAGTAGAAATAGGAGAAGGAGAAGGAAGAGCAGCAGAAGCAATAGGAGAAGCATAAGGAGAAGCAGAAGCAGAATGAGAAGCAGAAAGAGAAGCAGTACAAGCAGAAGAAGCAGGAAAACAGAAGCAGA
>NW_012289886.1:0-2448 GCF_000151885.1 Dipodomys ordii | reverse complement strand
ACACACACACACCATGGCACTATCCTCACACACACACACCATGGCACTATCCTCACACACACACATACCATGGCACTATCCTCACATACACACCATGGCACTATCCTCACACACACACCATGGCACTATCCTCACATACACACCATGGCACTATCCTCACACACACACACACACACCATGGCACTATCCTCACACACACACACCATGGCACTATCCTCACACACACACCATGGCACTATCCTCACACACACACCACGGCACTATCCTCACACACACACACACACACCATGGCACTATCCTCACACATACACACCATGGCACTATCCTCACACACACACCATGGCACTATCCTCACACATACACACCATGGCACTATCCTCACACATACACACCATGGCACTATCCTCACACATACACACCATGGCACTATCCTCACACATACACACCATGGCACTATCCTCACATACACACCATGGCACTATCCTCACACACACACACACACACCATGGCACTATCCTCACACACACCCCATGGCACCAGCCTCACACACACACACCCCATGGCACTATCCTCACACACACACACACCATGGCACCAGCCTCACACACACACACATACACACACACACACAAACCATGGCACCAGCCTCACACACACACACCATGGCACTATCCTCACATGCACATACACCATGGCACCAGCCTCACACACACACACACACACAGGCAGGAAAGTCCATGAGACTCCTATCTCCAGTTATCCAGTAAAAAGGTCAGCAGTGGAGCTGTGTCTCCATGGTAGAGAGCCAGGCTTGAGGAGAAAAGGTCCAGTGAGATTATGAGGTCCCGAGTCCAAGTGCCATGTAAGTAAATGCATACATTTCATAAATGAAGCAAATGCAAAGGCCTTCCTGGAACAAGCTAGACCTACTGCACACGATACACTGTCACAGTAATCAGGGTGTCAGCACTCGAAGTCATTAAGAAGCACTGGGAAGGGGTGACAGCCCTGTGAGAGGGAACTCCCTGCAGGGATGCTGACCCGGCACAGATGAACACTAGAGCTGATGGTGTGTGCCCCAGCTCCCTTGCAGCTGCTCCAGTCACTTTCCAAGGTACTGAGCCTGTCACCATCAATGCCACCTGGGCGCTGGGTGAACACGTGCAATGGATAAACAGTAGCGACGGACTCAAAGCCCCAGAGGACCAACTACTGCAACTCAGCTCCTAACTTATTCCTCTGGCAGCACTGGGGTTTGAACGCGGTGGGCAGGCACCCTAGCACTGGTGCTTGAGTTACTGCCCAGGTCCAGCCTCGGGCCACAACGCTCCCACTTCTGCCCAGGCATAGCTGGGATCACAGACACATACCACCATGCCCAACCTGCACACTGAGGTCTGGTGACGTCTCCCCGGCTGGCGTCAGGTGACAAGGCTTTCCACCTCACTTCCCGTGTAGCTGGGGTCACAGGCTGCACCACACGCTCAGCCATTCCAGCTCTTTCTTTTTGTACCAAATGCCACAGCCAACTCCTCTGGCCTTCGCTTCACCTCCTTCCCTTCGCTCTCAGTTCAGGGCCATGTCCAAGGCACTGAAACCACACCACTGCCACGTGTGCTTTTTACTAAGATGGAAATGGGCGTGCCGGCCAGCATGGTGGAGTCTGCCACAGAAACTTGGGGGCGGCACTCCGGACGAACACCAGATGGGATCGTGGGGAGACTTCTCAACGACCCTGGTTTGGGTTGTGACTCTGCGGTCAAATGTTCTTTCCCAGCTTGGCAGGGGCCCCAGGTCCCCGTGTGGCCGCCTGCACCCAGCAGCCATCACAACCGCGTCTTCACTCCCAAGATGAGGCTGGTCCAGCCCATGGCACAGACCTGGGCCACAGGGTGAGACGCAGGCCTCAGACCCCAGTACTGCAGCCGGGGAGGGTACTGCATGGCCAGCACCAAGCTCTTCACCGGCCAGTACTTCAAGGCCAAAGGCCTCTAGGCTACCAGCACCAGACATGGGGAGGGACCTCTCCCCCCCACCCGCCCCGCCCTCTGTCCTCCCCCTCCTACCTCCAGCAAAGTCCTAACCTCCAAAACGGCCATCTGCCAAGCACCCAGGTAAGGTCCCTAGGCCAAAGCTCCTGGACATCATGGTTTCCCTGAGGAGAGTCCTCCCTCCTGAGACACCTAGCACAGTACTCCTCCCCTCCTCAGACCACCCGGCTCAGCACTGCTCCTCAGACCACCCGGCACAGCACTGCTCAGAACCACCCGGCTCAGCACTGCTCAGAACCACCCGGCTCAGCACTGTCCCTCAGAACCACCCGGCTCAGCACTGCTCAGCGCCGCGGCCTGGCCCGCTCTGCGGCCGCTGACACCGCTGGGCTCGCGCTGGTGGACGGAGCCCCTGCTCGGCAGATGCGGAACGCCGCACCCAGGGGAAGCGCCGCGG
>NW_012289885.1:0-7999 GCF_000151885.1 Dipodomys ordii | reverse complement strand
AAGCAGAAGAAACAGAAATAGTACAATAAGCAGAAGCAGAAGCAGCAGGAAAAGCAGAAGAAGAAGAAGGAGAAGGCGAAAGAGAAGGATTAGGAGTAGGAGAAGCAAAAGGATAAGCAGAAGCAGAAAGAGACGCAGAAGGAGAAGCAGCACGAGAAGTAGGAGAAGCAGGAGAAGCAGAAGAAGCACAATCTGGAGAAGAAGAAGGAGAACCAGAAGGAGAAGCAGAAGCAGAAAGAGAAGCAAAAGCAGAAGTATAAGCAGAAGGAGAAGCAGAAGAAACAGAAGAAGCAGAGGCAGTAGCAGAAGATGTAGAAGCAGAAGGAGAAGCACAAGGAAAAGCAGAAGAACGGGAAGGAGAAGGAGAAACAGAAGGAGAAGCAGAAAGAGAAGCAGAAGAAGGAGCAGGAGACGGAAAAGCAGCAGGAGAAGCAGAAAGAGCAGCAGAAGGAGAAGCAGGAGATACAGAAACAGGAGAAGCAGAAGTAGAAGAATCAGGAGAAGGACAAGAAGCAGAAGCAGAAGGAGAAGCAGAAACAGAAGGAGAAGCAGAAAGAGAAGGAGGGGAAGCAGAAGAAGCAGAAGCAGGAGAAGCAGAAGCATAAGAATCTGAAGAAGCAGAAGCAGAACCTGAAGCAGAAGGAGAAGCAGGAGAAGCAGAAGAAGCAGAATCTGGAGAATCAGAATGACAAGCTGAAGGAGAAGCAGAAGCAGAAAGAGAATCAAATGCAGAAGGAGAAGCAGAAGAATCAGAAGAAGTAGAAGCAGTAGCAGTTGTAGCAGAAGCAGAAGGAGAAGCCGAAAGAAAAGCAGAAGAACAAGAAGGAGAAGGAGAAACAGAAGGAGAAGCAGAAGGAGAAGCAGAAAGAGAAGCAGGTAAAGCAGAAGAAGAAGAAGCAGAAGGAGAATCAGAAGGAGAAGCAGAAGCAGAAGCAGAAGAAGATGCAGAAGGAGAAGCAGGAGAAGCAGAAGCAGAAGGAGAAGCAGGAAAAGCAGAAG
Organism: Dipodomys ordii; assembly: GCF_000151885.1. NCBI lineage: Eukaryota > Metazoa > Chordata > Mammalia > Rodentia > Heteromyidae > Dipodomys > Dipodomys ordii. The sequence goes on along the minus strand of NW_012289885.1, from coordinate 7,000 downwards.
AAGCAGAAGCAAAAGGAGAAGCAAAAGAAGGAGAAGCAGAAGAAGAAGCATAAGGACAAGCACAAGCAGAAGGAGATGCAGAACGAGAAGCAGGAGAAGCAGAAGAAGCAGAAGATGAAGGAGCAGCAGAAGTAGGAGAAGGAGAAGGAGGAGAAGCAGAAGCAGAAGGAGAAGCAGAAGCGGAATGAGAAGCAGAAAGAGAAGCAGGAGAAGCACAAGAAGCAGAAGCAGGAAAAGCCGAAAGAGAAGAAGCAGAAACTGAAGCATAAGTAGAAGGAGAAGCAGCAGAAGAAGTAGAACCAGAAATTCAGGCAGGAGAAAAAGAAGAAGCAGAAGCAGAAAGAGAATCAAAAAGAGAAGCAGAAGGAGAAGTAGAAGAAGCCGCAGAAGGAGAAGCAGCAGAAGAAGCAGAAAAACAAGCAGGAGAAGCAGAAGCAGAAAGAGAAGTAGAAGCAGAAGAAGCAGAAGAAGCAGAAGCAAAAGAAGAAGCAGTAGAATCATAAGAAGCAGAAGCAGGAGACGCAGAAGCAGAAGAACAAGAAGAAGCATAAGAAGCAGAAGCAGAAGCAAAGGGAGAAACAGAAGGAGGAGAAGGAGCAGCAGAAGGTGAAGCAGAAGGAGATGGAGAAGCAGAAAGAGAAGCAGAAACAGAAGGAGAAGAAGAAGGATTAGTTGGAGAATCAGAAGAAGCAGAAGCAGAAAGAGAAGCAGAACCAGAAGGAGAAGCAGAAGGAGGAGAAGGAGAAGGAGAAGCCGAAAGAGAAGCAGAAAGAGAAGCAGAACGAGAAGCAGGAGAAGCAGAAGCAGGAGAACAAGAAGCAGAAGAAACAGAAGAAGGAGAAGAAGCAGAAGCAGAAGGAGTAGCAGAAACAGAAGGAAAAGCAGAAAGGGAAGCAGGAGAAGCAGAAGAAGCAGCAGCAGGAGAAGCAGAACCATAAGAATTCGAAGAAGCAGAAGCAGAACCTGAAGCAGAAGGAGAAGCAGGAGAAGCAGAAGAAGCAGAATCTGGAGAAGAAGGAGAACCAGAAGGAGAAGCAGAAGCAGAAAGAGAAGCAAAAGCAGTAGGAGAAGCACAAGGAGAAGCAGAAGAAACAGAAGAAGCAGATGCAGTAGCAGAACAAGCAGAAGATGCAGAAGCAGAAGGAGAAGCAGAAGGAAAAGCAGAAGAACGAGAAGAAGGAGAAACAGAAGGAGAAGCAGAAAGAGAAGCAGAAGAAGGAGCAGGAGACGGTAAAGCAGCCGAAAAAGCAGAAAGAACAACAGAAGGAGAAGGAGGAGATGCAGAAACAGGAGAAGCAGAAGTAGAAGAATCAGGAGAAGGACAAGAAGCAGAAGGAGAAGCAGAAACAGAAGGAGAAGCAGAAAGAGAAGGAGGGGAAGCAGAAGAAGCAGAAGCAGGAGAAGCAGAAGCATAAGAATCCGAAGAAGCAGAAGCAGAACCTGAAGCAGAAGGAGAAGCAGGAGAAGCAGAAGAAGCAGAATCTGCAGAAGCAGAATGAGAAGCTGAAGGAGAAGCAGAAGCAGAAAGAGAATCAAAAGCAGAAGGAGAAGCAGAAGAAACAGAAGAAGTAGAAGCAGTAGCAGTTGTAGCAGAAGCAGAACGAGAAGCAGAAGGAAAAGCAGAAGAACGAGAAGGAGAAGGAGAAACAAGGAGAAGCAGAAGGAGAAGCAGAAAGAGACGCAGGTAAAGCAGAATAAGAAGAAGCAGAAGGAGAATCAGAAGGAGAAGCAGAAGAAGGAGAAGAAGAAGAAGATGAAGAATGAGAAGCAGAAGAAGCAGAAGCAGAAGGAGAAGAAGGAAAAGCAGAAGAAGCAGAAGCAAAAGGAGAAGCAAAAGAAGGAGAAGGAGAAGCAGAAGCAGAAGCAGAAGAAGAAGCATAAGGACAAGCACAAGCAGAAGGAGATGCAGAAGGAGAAGCAGGAGAAGCAGAAGAAGCAGAAGCTGAAGGAGAAGCAGAAGTAGGAGAAGAGAAGGAGGAGAAGCAGAAGGAGAAGGAGAAGCGGAATGAGAAGCAGAAATAGAAGCAGGAGAAGCAAAAGAAAAAGAAGCAGGAGAAGCCGAAAGAGAAGAAGCAGAAGAAGCAGAAGCAGAAGCAGAAGTAGAAGCAGAAGCAGAAGCAGAAGCAGAAGGAGAAGCAGCAGAAGAAGTAGAACCAGAAATTCAGGCAGGAGAAACAGAAGAAGCAGAGCAGAAGCAGAAGAGAAGCTAAAAGAGAAGCAGAAGAAGAAGTAGAAGAACCAGCAGTAGGAGAAGCAGCAGAAGAAGCAGAAAAACAAGCAGGAGAAGCAGAAGCAGAAAGAGAAGCAGAAGCAGAAGCAAAAGCAGAAGCAGAAGCAGAAGCAGAAGAAGAAGAAGAAGAAGAAGAAGAAGAAGAAGAAGAAGAAGAAGAAGAAGAAGAAGAAGAAGAAGAAGAAGAAGAAGCAGTAGAAGCATAAGAAGCAGAAGCAGGAGAAGCAGAACCAGAAAAAAAGAAGCATAAGAAGCAGAAGGAGAGTGAGAAACAGAAGAAGGAGAAGGAGCAGCAGAAGGTGAAGCAGAAGGAGATGCAGAAGCAGAAAGAGAAGCAGAAACAGATGGAGAAGAAGAAGGAGAAGTTGGAGAATCAGAAGAATCAGAAGCAGAAGCAGAAAGAGAACAGAAGAAGGAGAAGGAGAAGCAGAAGGAGAAGGACAAGTAGGAGAAGCAGAAGAAGCAGGAGCGGGAGAAGCAGAAAAAGAAGAAGAAGACACAGAAGAAGGAGAAGGAGCAGAAGGAGAAGCAGAAGGAGAAGCAGAAAGAGCAGCAGAAGAAGCAGTAGCAGGAGAAGCAGAAGCAGAAGAAACAGAAGAAGACCAAGAACCAGAAGGAGAACCTGAAGCAGAAGGAGAAGCATCAGCAGCAGAAGCTGGAAAAGCAGAAGCAGAAGAAACCGAACAAGCAGAAGAAGCAGAAGCAGAACGAGAAGCAGAAGAAGAAGAAGGAGAAAGAGAAAGATTAGGAGTAGGAGGAGCAGAAGCAGAATAAGAAGCAGAAAGAGAAGCAGAAGGAGAAGCAGAAGGAGAAACAGAAGAAGCAGGAGAAGCAGAAGCAGAAGCAGAATGAGAAGCACAAGAAGGAGAAATTGAAGGAGAAGGAGAATGAGACGGAGAAGCAGAAGGAGAAGTAGGAGAAGCAGAAGAAGAAGAAACAGAAGAAGGAGAAGAGCAGAAGCAGTAGCAGAAGGAGAAGCAGAAGCAGAAGGAGAAGCAGAAGAAGCAGAAGCTGAAGCAGAAGAAGAAGAAACAGAAAAAGCAGAAGAAGCAGAAGAAGAAGCAGCAGGAGAAGCAGAAGAAGAAGAAGGAGAAAGAGAAGGATTAGGCGTAGGAGAAACAGAAGGATAAGCAGAAGCAGAAAGAGAAGGAGAAGGAGAAGCAGGAGAAGCAGAAGGAGCAGAAGCAGGAAAAGCAGAAGCATAATGAAAGGCAGAAGAAGGAGAAATTGAAACAGAAGAAGATGCAGAAGGAGAAGCAGAAGCAGAAGCAGTAGTAGAAGCAGAAGAAGGAGAAGCAGAAGGAGAAGCATAAAGAGAAACAGAAGGAGAAGCAGGAGAAGCAGAAGCAGGAGAAGCAGAATCAGAAGAATTGGAAGAAGGAGAACAAGCAGAAGCAGAAAGAGAAGCCGAAACAGAAGGAGAAGCAGAAATAGAACAGAAGAAGACGAAGAAGCAAAAGGAGAACCTGAAGCAGAAGGAGAAGCTGGAGAAGCAGAAGAAGAAGAATCTGGAGAAGAAGAAGGAGAACCAGAAGGAGAAGCAGAAGCAGAAAGAGAAGCAAAAGCAGAAGGAGAAGTAGAAGAAACAGAAGAAGCAGAAGCAGTAGCAGAAGAAGCTGAAGATGCAGAAGCAGAAAGAGAAGCAGAAGGAATAGCAGAAGAACGAGAAGGAGAAACATAAGGAGAAGCAGAGGAGAAGCAGTAAAAGAGAAGAGCAGAAGCAGACGGAGAAGCAGAAGAAGGAGAAGGAGAAGCCGGAGCAGAAGAAGAAGCAAAAGGAAAAGCAGGAGAAGCAGAAGAAGCAGATAAGAAGCAGAAGTAGGAGAAGGAGAAGGAGAAGGAAGGGCAGCAGAAGCAATACAAAAGCAGAAGGAGAAGCAGAAGAATGAGAAGAAGAAAGAGAAGCAGGAAAAGCACAACTGCAGTATCAGGAGAAGCAGCAGCAGTAGAAGCAGAAGCAGAAGAAGATGCAGAACGAGAAGCAGGAGAAGCAGAAGAAGCAGAAGCAGAAGGAGAAGCAGAAGTAGGAGAAGGAGAAGGAGAAGGAAGGGCAGCAGAAGCAATAGGAGAAGCAGAAGGAGAAGCAGAAGCAGAATGAGAATCAGAAAGAAAAGCAGTAGAAGCAGAAGAAGCAGGAAAAGCAGAAGTAGAAGAAAGAGAAGAAGAAGAAGAAGAAGAAGAAGAAGAAGAAGAAGAAGAAGAAGAAGAAGAAGAAGAAGAAGAAGAAGAAGAAGAAGAAGAAGAAGAAGAAGAAGAAGAGGAAGCAGCAGCATAAGGAGAAGCATAAGGAGAAGCATTAGAAGCAGAAGCAGAAGCAGAAGAAAAAGAATAAGCAAAAGAAGCAGAAGCAGAAGCAGTGGGATAAGCAGAAGAAGGAGAAGGAGCAGCAGAAGCAGAAGCAGAAAGAGAAGCAGAAACAGAAGGACAACACGAAGGAGAAGGAGAAGCAGGAGAATCAGAAGAAGCAGAAGTAGAAGCAGAAAGAGGAGAAGAACGAGAAGCAGAAGTAGAATCAGAAGAAACAGAAGAAGAAGAAGCAGAAGAAACAGAAGCAAAAGAAAGAGAAGAAGGAGAAGAGCAGAAGCAGAAGCAGAAGGAGAAGCAGAGGCAGAAGGAGAAGCAGAAAGAGAAGCAGGAGAAGCATAAGAAGCAGGAGAAGCATAAGAAGAAGACGGAGAAGGTGAAAAAAAAGGATTAGGAGTAGGAGAAGCAAAAGGATAAGCAGAAGCAGAAAGAGACGCAGAAGGAGAAGCAGCACGAGAAGTAGGGGAACCAGGAGAAGCAGAATCAGGAGAAGCAGAAGAAACAGAAGACGCAGAAGCAGAATGAGAAGCAGAAGGGGAAATTGAAGCAGAAGCAGAAGGAGAAGCAGAAGAAGGAGAAGGAGAAGCAGAAAGAGAAGCAGAAAGAGAAGCAGAACGAGAAGCAGGAGAAGCAGAAGCAGGAGAAGCAGAAGCAGAAGAAACAGAAGAAGGAGAAGAAGCAGAAGCAGAAGGAGAAGCAGAAACAGAAGGAAAACAGAAAGAGAAGCAGGAGAAGCAGAAGAAGCAGCAGCAGGAGAAGCAGAAGCAGAAGAAGCCGAAGAAGCAGAAGCAGAACCTGAAGCAGAAGGAGAAGCAGGAGAAGCAGAAGAAGCAGAATCTGGAGAAGCAGAAGGAGAAGCAGAAGCAGAAAGAGAAGCAAAAGCAGAAGCAGAAGCAGAAGAAACAGAAGAAGCAGAGGCAGTAGCAGAAGAAGCAGAAGATGCAGAAGGAGAAGGAGAAGCAGAATGAAAAGCAGAAGAACGAGAAGGAGAAGGAGAAACAGAAGGAGAAGCAGAAAGAGAAGCAGAAGTAGAAGCAGGAGATGCAGAAACAGGAGAAGCAGAAGCAGAAGAAACAGGAGAAGGACAAGAAGCAGAAGCAGAAGGAGAAGCAGAAACAGAAGGAGAAGCAGAAAGACAAGGAGGGGAAGCAGAAGAAGCAGAAGCAGGAGAAGCAGAAGCATAAGAATCCGAAGAAGCAGAAGCAGAACCTTAAGCAGAAGGAGAAGCAGGAGAAGCAGAAGAAGCAGAATCTGGAGAAGCAGAATGAGAAGCAGAAGGAGAAGCAGAAGCAGAAAGAGAATCAAACGCAGAAGGAGAAGCAGAAAAAACAGAAGAAGTAGAAGTACTAGCAGTTGTAGCAGAAGCAGAACGAGAAGCAGAAGGAAAAGCAGAAGAACAAGAAGGAGAAGGAGAAACAGAAGGAGAAGCAGAAGGAGAAGCAGAAAGAGAAGCAGGTAAAGCAGAAGAAGAAGAAGCAGAAGGAGAATCAGAAGGAGAAGCAGAAGAAGGAGAAGGAGAAGCAGAAGCAGAAGAAGATGCAGAAAGAGAAGCAGGAGAAGCAGGAGAAGCAGAAGCAGAAGAAGAAGCAGGAAAAGCAGAAGAAGCCCAAGCAAAAGGAGAAGCAAAAGAAGGAGAAGGAGAAGCAGAGGCAGAAGACGAAGCATAAGGACAAGCACAAGCAGAAGGAGATGCAGAAGGAGAAGCAGAAGAAGCAGAAGAAGCAGAAGCTGAAGGAGAAGCAGTAGTAGGAGAAGGAGAAGGAGGAGAAGCAGAAGCAGAAGGAGAAGCAGAAGCGGAATGAGTAGTAGAAAGAGAAGCAGGAGAAGTACAAGATGCAGAAGCAGGAGAAGCCGAAAGAGAAGAAGTAGAAGAAGCAGAAACTGAAGCAGAAGGAGAAGCAGAAGCAGAAAGAGAAGCAGAAGAAGAAGTAGAACCAGAAATTCAGGCAGGAGAAACAGAAGAAGCAGAAGCAGAAAGAGAAGCAAAAAGAAAAGCAGAAAGAGAAGTAGAAGAAGCAGCAGGAGGAGAAGCAGCAGAAGAAGCAGAAAAACAAGCAGGAGAAGCAGAAGCAGAAAGAGAAGTAGAAGCAGAAGAATCAGAAGAAGCAGAAGCAGAAGAAGAAGCAGTAGAAGCATAAGAAGCAGAAGCAGGAGAAGCAGAAGCAGAAGAAATAAAGAAGCATAAGATGCAGAAGCCAAAGCAGAGGGAGAAACAGAAGAAGCAGAAGCAGAAGCAGAAAGTGAAGCAGAAGAAGGAGAAGGAGAAGCAGAAGCAGAAGGACAAGCAGGAGAAGCAGAAGAAGCAGAAGCGGGAGAAGCAGCAGAAGAAGAAGAAACAGAAGAAGGAGAAGGAGAGGAAGGAGAAGCAGAAGTAGAAGGAGAAGCAGAAAGAGAAACAGAAGAAGCAGTAGCAGGTAAAGCAGAAGCAGAAGAAACAGAGGAAGCCCAAGAAGCAGAAGGAGAACC
>NW_012289884.1:0-3804 GCF_000151885.1 Dipodomys ordii | reverse complement strand
AAGCAATAGGAGAAGCAGAAGCAGAATGAGAAGCAGAAAGAGAAACAGTAGAAGCAGAAGAATCAGGAAAAGCAGAAGCAGAAGAAAGAAAGGAAGAAGAAGAAGACGAAAAAGGAGGAGAAGAAGAGGAGTAAGAAGAAGAAGCAGCAGCATAAGGGGAAGCATAAGGAGAAGCAGTAGAAGCAGAAGCAGGAGAAGCAGAAGCAGAAGAAAAAGAATAAGCAAAAGAAGCAGAAGCAGTGGGAGAAGCAGAAGTAGGAGAAGGAGAAGGAGCAGCAGAAGGAGAAGCATAAGCAGAAAGAGAAGCAGAAACAGAAGGAGAACAAGAAGGAGAAGCAGGAGAATGAGAAGAAGCAGAAGTAGAAGCAGAAAGAGGAGAAGAAGGAGAAGCAGAAGTAGAATCAGAAGAAACAGAAGAAGAAGAAGCAGAAGAAACAGAAGCAAAAGAAACAGAAGAAGGAGAAGAGCAGAAGCAGAAGGAGAAGCAAAAGCAGAAGGAGAAGCAGAAAGAGAAGCAGGAGAAGCAGAAGAAGCAGGAGAAGCAGAAGCAGAAGAAACAGGAGAAGCCGAAGAAGCAGAAGCAGAATCTGAAGCAGAAGGAGAAACAGAAGAAGCACAATCTGAAGCAGAAGCAGAAGAAACAGAAATAGTCGAATAAGCAGAAGCTGAAGCACCAGGAGAAGCAGAAGAAGAAGAAGGAGAAGGCGAAAGAGAAGGATTAGGAGTAGGAGAAGCAAAAGGATAAGCAGAAGCAGAAAGAGACGCAGAAGGAGAAGCAGCACGAGCAGTAGGAGAAGCAGGAGAAGCAGAAGAAACAGAAGACGCATAAGCAGAATGAGAATCACAAGGAGAAATTGAAGCAGAAGCAGAAGGAGAAGCAGAAGTAGAAGCAGAAGGATAAGCAGAAGAAGGAGAAGGAGAAGCAGAAAAAGAAGCAGAACGAGAAGCAGGAGAAGCAGAAACAGAAAAAACAGAAGAAGGAGAAGAAGCAGAAGCAGAAGGAGAAGCAGAAACAGAAGGAAAAGCAGAAAGAGAAGCAGGAGAAGCAGAAGAAGCAGCAGCAGGAGAAGCAGAAGCAGAAGAAGCCGAAGAAGCAGAAGCAGAACCTGAAGCAGAAGGAGAAGCAGTAGAAGCAGAAGAAGCAGAATCTGGAGAAGCAGAAGGAAAAGCAGAAGAACAAGAAGGAGAAGTAGAAACAGAAGGAGAAGCAGAAAGAGAAGCAGAAGAAGGAGCAGGAGAAGGAAAAGCAGCAGCAGAAGCAGAAAGAGCAGCAGAAGGAGAAGCAGGAGATGCAGAAACAGGAGAAGCAGAAGCAGAAGAAACAGGAGAAGGACAAGAAGCAGAAGCAGAAGGAGAAGCAGAAACAGAAGGAGAAGCAGAAAGAGAAGGTGGGGAAGCAGAAGAAGCAGAAGCAGGAGAAGCAGAAGCATAAGAATCTGAAGAAGCAGAAGCAGAACCTGAAGCAGAAGGAGAAGCAGGAGAAGCAGAAGAAGCAGAATCTGGAGAAGCAGATTGAGAAGCAGAAGGAGAAGCAGAAGCAGAAAGAGAATCAAAAGCAGAAGGAGAAGCAGAAAAAACAGAAGAAGTAGAAGCACTAGCAGTTGTAGCAGAAGCAGAAGGAGAAGCAGAAGGAAAAGCAGAAGAACAAGAAGGAGAATGAGAAACAGAAGGAGAAGCAGAAGGAGAAGCAGAAAGAGAAGCAGGTAAAGCAGAATAAGAAGAAGCAGAAGGAGAATCAGAAGGAGAAGCAGAAGAAGGAGAAGGAGAAGCAGAAGCAGAAGAAGATGCAGAAGGAGAAGCAGGAGAAGCAGAAGAAGCAGAAGCAGTAGGAGAAGCAGGAAAAGCAGAAGAAGCCCAAGCAAAAGGAGAAGCAAAAGAAGGAGAAGGAGAAGCAGAGGCAGAAGAAGAAGCATAAGGACAAGCACAAGCAGAAGGAGATGCAGAAGGAGAAGAAGGAGAAGCAGAAGAAGCAGAAGCTGAAGGAGAAGCAGAAGTCGGAGAAGGAGAAGGAGGAGAAGCAGAAGCAGAAGGAGAAGCAGAAGCGGAATGAGAAGCAGAAAGAGAAGCAGGAGAATTACAAGATGCAGAAGCAGGAGAAGCCGAAAGACAAGAAGTAGAAGAAGCAGAAACTGAAGCAGAAGGAGAAGCAGAAGCAGAAAGAGAAGCAGCAGAAGAAGTAGAACCAGAAATTCAGGCAGGAGAAACAGAAGAAGCAGAAGCAGAAAGAGAAGCAAAAAGAGAAGCAGAAAGAGAAGTAGAAGAAGCAGCAGAAGAAGAAGCAGCAGAAGAAGCAGAAAAACAAGCAGGAGAAGCAGAAGCAGAAAGAGAAGTAGAAGCAGAAGAATCAGAAGAAGCAGAAGCAGAAGAAGAAGCTGTAGAAGCATAAGAAGCAGAAGCAGGAGAAGCAGAAGCAGAAGAAGGAGAAGAAGAAGAAGCAGAAAGAGAAGTAGAAACAGAAGGAGAAGCAGAAATAGAAGGAGAAGAAGCCGAAGAAGCAGAAGCAGAAGCTGAAGCACAAGGAGAAGCAGGAGAAGCAGAAGAAGCAGAATCTGGAGAAGAAGAAGGAGAACCAGAAGGAGAAGCAGAAGCAGAAAGAGAAGCAAAAGCAGAAGGAGAAGCAGAAGGAGAAACAGAAAAAACAGAAGAAGCAGAAGCAGTAGCAGAAGAAGCTGAAGATGCACAAGCAGAAAGAGAAGCAGAAGGAATAGCAGAAGAACGAGAAGGAGAAGGAAAAACAGGAGAAGCAGAAGGATAAGCAGAAAGAGAATCAGGAAAAGCAGAAGAAGCAGAAGCAGACGGAGAAGCAGCAGCAGAAGAAACAGAAGAAGGAGAAGGTGCAGAAGCCGAAGGAGAAGCAGTAGCAGAAGGAGAAGCAGAAAGAGAAGCAGGAAAAGCAGAAGAAGCAGAAGCAGGAGAAGCAGAAGCAGAAGAAACAGGAAAAGGACAAGAAGCAGAAGCAAAAGGAGAAGCAGAAACAGAAGGAGAAGCAGAAAGATAAGGAGGGGAAGCAGAAGAAAAAGAAGCAGGAGAAGCAGAAGCATAAGAATCCGAAGAAGCAGAAGCAGAACCTGAAGCAGAAGGAGAAGCAGGAGAAGCAGAATCTGGAGAAGCAGAATGACAAGCTGAAGGAGAAGCAGAAGCAGAAAGAGAATCAAAAGCAGAAGGAGAAGCAGAAGAAACAAAAGAAGCAGAAGCAGTAGCAGTTGCAGCAGAAGGAGAAGCAGAAGGAAAAGCAGGAGAACAAGAAGGAGAAAGAGAAACAGAAGCAGAAGGAGAAGGAGAATCAGAAGGAGAAGCAGAAGAAGCAGAAGGAGAAGCAGAAAGAAGAAACAGAACCAGAAGAAGCAGCACAAGGAGAAGCAGAAGCAGAAGATGCACAAGGAGAAGCAGGAGAAGCAGAGAAGCAGAAGCAGAAGGAGAAGTAGAAGTAGGAGAAGGAGAAGGAAGAGCCGCAGAAGCAATAGGAGAAGCAGAAAGAGAAGCAGAAGCAGAATGAGAAGAAGAAAGAGAAGGAGTGGCAGCAGAAGTGCAGGAAAAGAAGAAGCAGAATAAAGAGAAGAAGAAGAAGAAGAAGAAGAAGAAGAAGAAGAAGAAGACGAAGAAGAAGAAGAAGAAGAAGAAGAAGAAGAAGAAGAAACAGAAGATGTAGAAGTAGAAGAAGAAGAAGAAGAAGAAGAAGAAGAAGAAGAAGAAGAAGAAGAAGAAGAAGAAGAAGAAGAAGAAGAAGAAGAAGGAGAAGAAGAAGGAGAAGGAGAAGCATAAGGAGAAGAAGTAGAAGCAGAAGCAGGAGAAGCAGAAGTAGTG
>NW_012289883.1:0-835 GCF_000151885.1 Dipodomys ordii | reverse complement strand
GGAGCACCAGAACACATGTGCACACACCTGTACATGTGCGCGCGTGCACACACACACACACACATACACACCATACAAAGCAGCCAGGGCACAATAGGAGAAACAGTACACTAGGATTTCTAAGCTTCCTGGGACCAATTTTTTCTTTTTTTGGGGGGGGGTCCGGTTGTGGGCCCTGAACTCTGGGCCTGGGCGCTGTCCCTCAGCTCTTCAGCTCAAGGCTAGCACTCTACCACTTGAGCCACAGCGCCACTTCCGGCTTTTTTTTCTGCTTATGTGGTGCTGAGGAATTGAACCCAGGACCTCGAGCATGTAAGGCAAGTGCTCTACCACTGAGCCACCTTCCCAGCCCGTGGGACCAATTTTTTCAGTTGTTTTTGCTTTCTTATTATGAAGGTGATGGACAGAGGGGTGACAGTTACATAAGTCAGGTAATGAGTACGTTTCTTTTTGGACATTGTCACCCCTTCTCTTGCTCTCTCCCAGTTTTTTCCCTCCTATCCCCACCGACAAGTTGTATAGCTCATTTTCAACATAGCATCTAATGAGTACCACTGACGATCTGTCCACCCGTAGTCTCTCCATTTCTGTGTCTCCCCTTACTCTCCCCGAAGCAGATAAACAAACAGTATTTAAAAAAAAAAAACAGAAAAAAAAAAGAAGAAAAACTCTTGTCTTCATTTCCTGGGCCTGGGACACAATTTCCAAGGACAAAGCTCCCTGCGCACCTGCAGCAGCGGATGTTGAACCTCTGCTGTGGGACAGGAATCGCCCACTGCCTTCCCTGCTGGCCTGGCTTTCCCAGCGCTGGGAACCCCAAAGCCACTAGACTGCA
>NW_012289882.1:0-4707 GCF_000151885.1 Dipodomys ordii | reverse complement strand
GTTCTCAAGGAAGAGCATCAGAAGCAATAGGAGAAGCCGAAGGAGAAGCAGAAGCAGAATGAGAAGCAGAAAGAGAAGCAGTAGAAGCAGAAGAAGCAGGAAAAGCAGAAGCAGAAGAAAGAGAAGAAGAAGAAAAAGAAGAAGAAGAAGAAGAAGAAGAAGAAGAAGAAGAAGAAGAAGAAGAAGAAGAAGAAGAAGAAGAAGAAGAAGAAGAAGAAAAAGAAGAAGAAGAAGAAGAAGGAGAAGCATAAGGAGAAGCATAAGGAGAAGCATAAGAAGAAGCAGTAGAAGCAGAAGAAGCAGAAGCAAGAGAAGCAGAAGCAGAAGGAAAAGAATAAGCATAAGAAGCAGAATCAGAAGGAGAAGCAGAAGGAGAAGGAGCAGCAGAAGGAGAAGCAGAAGCAGAAAGAGAAGCAGCAACAGCAGGAGAACAAGAAGGAGAAGCAGGAGAATCAGAAGAAGTATAAGTAGAAGCAGAAAGAGAAGGAGAAGAAGGAGAAGCAGAAGTAGAATCAGAAGAAACAGAAGAAGAAGAAGCAGAAGAAACAGAAGCAAAAGAAACAGAAGAAGGAGAAGAACAGAAACAGAAGCAGAAGGAGAAGCAGAAGAAGAAGGAGAAGCAGAAGCAGAAGACGCAGGAGAAGCCGAAGAAGCAGAAGCAGAATCTGAAGCAGAAGCAGAAACAGAAGAAGCACAATCTCAAGCAGAAGAAACAGAAATAGTAGAATAAGCAGAAGCAGAAGCAGCAGGACAAGCAGAAGAACAAGAAGGAGAAGGCGAAAGAAAAATATTAGGAGTAGGAGAAGCAAAAGGATAAGCAGAAGCAGAAAGAGACGCAGAAAGAGAAGCAGCACGAGAAGTAGGAGAAGCAGGAGAAGCAGAAGCAGGAGAAGCAGAAGAAACAGAAGACGCAGAAGCAGAATGAGAAGCAGAAGGAGAAATTGAAACAGAAGGCGAAGAAGAATCAGAAGGAGAAGCAGAAGAAAGAGAAAGAGAAGTAGAAGCAGAAAGAGAAGCAGAAAGAGCAGCACAACGAGAAGCAGAGAAGCAGAAGCAGGAGAAGCAGAAGCAGAAGAAACATAAGAAGGAGAAGAAGCAGAAGGAGAAGCAGAAACAGAAGGGAAAGCAGAAATAGAAGCAGGAGCAGCAGAAGAAGCAGCAGCAGGAGAAGCAGAAGCAGGAGGAGCCGAAGAAGCAGAAGCAGAACCTGAAGCATAAGGAGATACAGGAGAAGCAGAAGAAGCAGAATCTGGAGAAGCAGAAGGAGAAGCAGAAGCAGAAAGAGAAGCAAAAGCAGAAGGAGAAGTATAAGGAGAAGCAGAAGAAACAGAAGAAGTAGAGGCAGTAGCAGAAGATGTAGAAGCAGAAGCAGAAGCAGAAGGAAAAGCAGAAGAACGAGAAGGAGAAGGAGAAGTAGAAACAGAATGAGAAGCAGAAAGAGAAGCCGAAGAAGGAGCAGGAGAAGGAAAAGCAGCAGGAGAAGCAGAACGAGAAGCAGAAGGAGAAGCAGGAGATGTAGAAACAGGAGAAGCAGAAGCAGAAGAAACAGGAGAAGGACAAGAAGCAGAAGCAGAAGGAGAAGCAGAAACAGAAGGAGAAGCAGAAAGAGAAGGATAGAAAGCAGAAGAAGCAGAAGCAGGAGAAGCAGAAGCATAAGAATGCGAATACGCAGAAGCAGAACCTGAAGCAGAAGGAGAAGCAGGAGAAGCAGAAGAAGCAGAATCTGGAGAAGCAGAATGAGAAGCAGAAGGAGAAGCAGAAGCAGAAAGAGAATCAAAAGCAGAAGGACAAGTAGAAGAAACAGAAGAAGTAGAAGCAGTAGCAGGTGTAGCAGAAGCAGAAGGAAAAGCAGAAAAACAGGAAGGAGAAGGAGAAACAGAAGGAGAAGTAGAAGGAGAAGCAGAAAGAGAAGCAGGTAAAGCAGAAGAAGAAGAAGCAAAAGGAGAATCAGAAGGAGAAGCAGAAGAAGGAGAAGGAGAAACAGAAGCAGAAGAAGATGCAGAAGGAGAAGCAGGAGAAGCATAAGAAGCAGAAGCAGAAGGAGAAGCAGGAGAAGCACAAGAAGAAGAATCTGGAGAAGCAGAAGGAAAAGCAGAAGCAGAAAGAGAAGCAAAAGCAGAAGGAGAAGCAGAAGAAACAGAAGAAGCAGAGGCAGTAGCAGAAGAAGCAGAAGATTCAGAAGCAGAAGCAGAAGGAAAAGCAGAAGAACTAGAAGGAGAAGAGAAGGAGAAACAGGAGTAGAAGCAGAAAGAGAAGCAGAAGAAGGAGCAGTAGAAGGAAAAGCAACAGGAGAAACAGAAAGAGCAGCAGAAGGAGAAGCAGGAGATGCAGAAACAGGAGAAGAACAAGCAGAAGAAACAGGAGAAGGACAAGAAGCAGAAGCAGAAGGAGAAGCAGAAAGAGAAGGAGGGGAAGCAGAAGAAGCAGAAGCAGGAGAAGCAGAAGCATAAGAATCCGAAGAAGCAGAAGGAGAACCTCAGGGAGAAGGAGAAGCAGGAGAAGCAGAAGAAGCAGAATCTGGACAAGCAGAATGAGAATCAGAAGGAGAAGCAGAAGCAGAAAGAGAATCAAAAGCAGAAGGAGAAGCAGAAGAAACATAAGAAGTAGAAGCAGTACCAGTTGTAGCAGAAGCAGAACGAGAAGCAGAAGGAAAAGCAGAAGAACAAGAAGGAGAAGGAGAAACAGAAGGAGAAGCAGAAGGAGAAGCAGAAAGAGAAGCAGGTAAAGCAGAAGAAGAAGAAGCAGAAGAAGAATAAGAAGGAGAAGCAGAAGAAGGAGAAAGAGAAGCAGAAGCAGAAAAATATGCAGAAGGAAAAGCAGAAGAAGCAGAAGCAGAAGGAGAAGCAGGAAAAGCAGAAGAAGCAGAAGCAAAAGGAGAAGCAAAAGAAGGAGAAGGAGAAGCAGAGGCAGAAGAAGAAGCATAAGGCCAAGCACAAGCAGAAGGAGATGCAGAAGGAGAAGCAGAAGAAGCAGAAGATGAAGGAGAAGCAGAAGTAGGAGAAGGAGAAGGAGGAGAAGCAGAAGCAGAAGGAGAAGCAGAAGCGGAATGAGAAGCAGAAAGAGAAGCAGGAGAAGCACAAGAAGCAGAAGCAGGAGAAGCCGAAAGAGAAGAAGCAGAAGAAGCAGAATCAGAATCAGAAGTAGAAGCAGAAGGAGAAGCAGCAGAAGAAGTAGAATTAGAAATTCAGGCAGGAGAAACAGAAGAAGCAGAAGCAGAAGCAGAAGGCAAAGCAAAAAGAGAAGGAGAAGGAGAAGGAGAAGAAGCAGCAGAAGGAGAAGCAGCAGAAGAAGCAGATAAACAAGCAGGAGAAGCAGAAGCAGAAAGAGAAGTAGAAGCAGAAGAAGCAGAAGCAGAATAAGAAGCAGTAGAAGCATAAGAAGCAGAAGCAGGAGAAGCAGAAGCAGAAGATAAAGAAGAAGCATAAGAAGCAGAAGCAGAGGGAGAAACAGAAGATGGAGAAAGAGCAGCAGAAGGTGAAGCAGAAGGAGATGCAGAAGCAGAAAGCGAAGCAGAAACAGAAGGAGAAGAAGAAGGAGAAGTTGGAGAATCAGAAGAAGCAGAAGCAGAAGCAGAAAGAGAAGGAGAAGAAGGAGAAGGAGAAGCAGAAGGAGAAGGACAAGCAGGAGAAGCAGAAGAATCAGAAGGGGGAGGAGCAGAAGAAGAAGAAGAAGAAACAGAAGAAAGAGAAGGAGCAGAAGGAGAAGCAGAAGCAGAAGGAGAAGCAAAAGAGAAGCAGAAGAAGCTGAAGAAGCAGTAGCAGGAGAAGCAGAAGCAGAAGAAACAGAAAAAGCCCAAGAAGCAGAATGAGAACCCGAAGCAGAAGGAGAAGAAGAAGCAGCAGAAGCTGGAAAAGTAGAAGCAGAAGAAACAGAACAAGCAGAAGAAGCAGAAGAAGAACGAGAAGCAGAAGAAGAACAAGGAGAAAGAGAAGGATTAGGAGTAGGGGAAACAGAAGGATAAGCAGAAGCAGAAAGAGAAGGAGAATGAGAAGGAGAAGCAGGAGAAGCAGAAGAAGCAGAAGCAGAATGAAAAGCAGAAGAAGGAGAAATTGAAACAGAAGAAGATGCAGAAGGAGAAGCAGAAGCAGTAGTAGAAGCAGAAGAAGGAGAAGCAGAAGGAGAAGCATAAAGAGAAACAGAAGGAGAAGCAGGAGAAGCAGAAGCAGGAGAAGCAGAATCAGAAAAAATAGAAGAAGGAGAAGAAGCAGAAGCAGAAAGAGAAGCAGAAACAGAAGGAGAAGCAAAAATAGAAGCAGAAGAAGCCGAAGAAGCAAAAGCAGAACCTAAAGCAGAAGGAGAAGCAGGAGAAGCAGAAGAAGCAGAATCTGGAGAAGAAGAAGGAGAACCAGAAGGAGAAGCAGAAGCAGAAAGAGAAGCAAAAGCAGAAGGAGAAGCAGAAGGAGAAGCAGAAGAAACAGAAGAAGCAGAATCAGTAGCAGAAGAAGCTGAAGATGCAGAAACAGAAAGAGAAGCAGAAGGTATAGCAGAAGAACGAGAAGGAGAAACAGAAGGAGAAGCAGAAGGAGACGCAGGAAAAGCAGAAGAAACAGAAGCAGACGGAGAAGGAGGAGGAGAAGCCGAAGCAGAAGAAGAAGCAGAAGGAAAAGCACAAGCAGAAGGAGATGCAGAAGGAGAAGCAGGAGATGCAGAACAAGCAGAAGCAGAAGGAGAAGAAGAAGGAGAAGAATCAGAATCAGAAGAAGCAGA
>NW_012289881.1:0-9826 GCF_000151885.1 Dipodomys ordii | reverse complement strand
CGGTGGTGGGGGCGTGGGGGCATTTTATGCTCAGTATCCTCCTCAGAGTGAGGCGGTGGAGGGTGAGGGGAGGTTTGTATCTGTGTCATTTTGTTGTTGTTGTTGTTGGTGGAGGTTCATCAAGAAGAAGAAGAAAAAGAGGTAGATGAAGTTGAAGAAGATGAAGAGTACGATCATGTAAAGTAGAAGAAGAAGAAGAAGAAGAAGAAGAAGAAGAAGAAGAAGGAGAAGAAGAAGAAGATGAAGAAGAAGAAGAAGAAGAAGAAGAAGAACAAAAACAAGAACAAGAAGAACAAGAAGAACAAGGAGAAGAAGAAGAAGAAGAAGAAGAAGAAGAAGAAGAAGAAGAAGAAGAAGAAGAAGAAGAAGAAGAAGAAGAAGAAGAAGAAGAAGAAGAAGAAGAAGGAGAAGCATAAGGAGAAGCAGTAGAGGCAGAAGAAGCAGAAGCAGGAGAAGCAGAAGAAAAAGAATAAGCATAAGAAGCAGAATCAGAGGGAGTAGGAGAAGACGGAGAAGGAGCAGCAAAAGGAGAAGCAGAAGGAGAAGAGGATGCAGAAGGAGAAGCAGGAGAAGCAGAAGAAGCAGAAGCAGAAGGAGAAGCAGAAGTAGGAGAAGGAGAAGGAGAAGGAAGGGCAGCAGAAGCAATAGGAGAAGTAGAAGGAGAAGCAGAATGAGAAGCAGAAAGAGAAGCAGTAGAAGCAGAAGAAGCAGGAAAAGCAGAAGCAGACGAAAGAGAAGAAGATGAAGAAGAAGAAGGAGAGGAAGACGAAGAAGAAGAAGAAGCATAAGGCGAAGCGTAAGGAGAAGCAGTAGAAGCAGAAGAAGCAGAATCTGGAGAAGCAGAAGCAGGAGAAGCAGAATAAGCCAAATAAGCAGAAGAAGAAGCAGTGGGAGAAGCAGAAGAAGGAGAAGGAGCAGCAGAAGGAGAAGCAGAAGCAGAAAGAGAAGCAGAAACAGAAGGAGAAGGAGAACAAGAAGGAGAAACAGGAGAATCAGAAGACCAGAAGTAGAAGCAGAAAGAGGAGAAGAAGGAGAAGCAGAAGTAGAATCCGAAGAAACAGAAGAAGAAGAAGAAGAAACAGAAGCAAAAGAAACAGAAGAAGGAGAAGAGCAGAAGCAGAAGGAGAAGCAGAAACAGAAGGAGAAGCAGAAAGAGAAGCAGGAGAAGCAGAAGAAGCAGGAGAAGCAGAAGCAGAAGAAACAGGAGAAGGCGAAGAAGCAGAAGCAGAATCTGAAGCAGAAGGAGAAACAGAAGAAGCACAATCTGAAGCAGAAGCAGAAGAAACAGAAATAGTAGAATAAGCAGAAGCAGAAGCACCAGGAGAAGCAGCAGAAGAAGAAGAAGGAGAGGGCGAAAGAGAAGGATTAGGAGTAGGAGAAGCCAAAGGATAAGCAGAAGCAGAAAGAGACGCAGAAGGAGAAGCAGCAAGACAAGTAGGAGAAGCAGGAGAAGCAGAAGCAGGAGAAGCAGAAGAAACAGAAGACGCAGAAGCAGAATGAGAAGCAGAAGGAGAAATTGAAGCAGAAGCAGAAGCAGAAGGAGAAGCAGAAAGAGAAGCAGAAGAAGCAGTAGCAGGAGAAACAGAAGCAGAAGAAACAGAAGAATCCCAAGAACCAGAAGGAGAACCTGAAGCAGAAGGAGAAGCAGAAGCAGCAGAAGCTGGAAAAGCAGAAGCAGAAGAAGCTGGAAAAGCAGAAGCAGAAGAAACAGAACAAGCAGAAGAAGCAGAAGCAGAACGAGAAGCAGAAGAAGATGAAGGAGAAAGAGAAGGATTAGGAGTAGGAGGAGCAGAAGCAGAATAAGAAGCAGAAAGAGAAGCAGAAGTAGAAGCAGAAGGAGAAACAGAAGAAGCAGAATCAGGAGAAACAGAAGCAGAAGAAGAATGAGAAGCACAAGAAGGAGAAATTGAAGGAGAAGGAGAATGAGACGGAGAAGCAGAAGGAGAAGTAGGAGAAGCAGAAGAAGAAGAAGCAAGAGAAGCAGAAGCAGAAGAAACAGAAGAAGGAGAAGAGCAGAAGCAGAAGCAGAAGGAGAAGCAGAAGCAGAAGGAGAAGCCGAAGAAGCAGAAGCTGAAGCAGAAGAAGAAGAAACAGAAAAAGCAGAAGAAGCAGAAGAAGCAGCAGGAGAAGCAGAAGAAGGAGAAGGAGAAAGAGAAGGATTAGGCGTAGGAGAAACAGAAGGATAAGCAGAAGCAGAAAGAGAAGGAGAAGGAGAAGCAGGAGAAGCAGAAGGAGCAGAAGCAGGAGAAGCAGAAGCATAATGAAAGGCAGAAGAAGGAGAAATTGAAACAGAAGAAGATGCAGAAGGAGAAGCAGAGCATTAGTAGAAGCAGAAGAAGGAGAAGCAGAAGGAGAAGCATAAAGAGAAACAGAAGGAGAAGCAGGAGAAGCAAAAGCAGGAGAAGCAGAATCAGAAGAAATAGAAGAAGGAGAAGAAGCAGAAGCAGAAAGAGAAGCAGAAACAGAAGGAGAAGCAGAAATGGAAGCAGAAGAAGCCGAAGAAGCAAAAGGAGAACCTGAAGCAGAAGGAGAAGCTGGAGAAGCAGAAGAAGAAGTATCTGGAGAAGAAGAAGGAGAACCAGAAGGAGAAGCAGAAGCAGAAAGAGAAGCAAAAGCAGGAGAAGCAGAAGAAACAGAAGAAGCAGAAGCAGTAGCAGAAGAAGCTGAAGATGCAGAAGCAGAAAGAGAAACAGAAGGAATAGCAGAAGAACGAGAAGGAGAAACAGAAGGAGAAGCAGATGGAGAAGCAGAAGGTGAAGCAGGAAAAGAAGAAGAAGCAGAAGCAGACGGAGAAGCAGAAGAAGGAGAAGGAGAAGCAGAAGCAGAAGAAGAAGCAGAAGGAAAAGCACAAGCAGAAGGAGATGCAGAAGGAGAAGCAGGAGAAGCAGAAGAAACAGAAGCAGAAGGAGAAGAAGAAGGAGAAGAAGCAGAATCAGAAGCAAAAGAAGGAGAAGGAGAAGCAGAATCAGAAGAAGCAGAAGCAGAAATAGAAAGAGAAGCCGACGAAGAGAAGCAGAACGAGAAGCAGGAGAAGCAGAAGAAGCAGAAGCGGGAGAAGCAGAAGAAGAAGAAACAGAAGAAGGAGAAGGAGCAGAAGGAGAAGCAGAAAGAGAAGCAGGAAAAGCAGAAGAAGCAGAAGCAGGAGAAGAAGAAGCAGAAAACAGGAGAAGGACAAGAAGTAGAAGCAGGTGGAGAAGCAGAAACAGAAGAAGAAGCAGAAAGAGGAAGAGGGGAAGCAGAAGAAGCAGAAGCAGGAGAAGCAGAAGCATAAGAATCCGAAGAAGCAGAAGCAGAACCTGAAGCAGAAGGAGAAGCAGGAGAAGGAGAAGAAGCAGAATCTGGAGAAGCAGAATGAGAAGCTGAAGTAGAAGCAGAAGCAGAAGCAGAAAGAGAATCAAAAGCAGAAGGAGAAGCAGAAGAAACAGAAGAAGCAGAAGCAGTAGCAGTTGCAGCAGAAGCAGAAGGAGAAGCAGAAGGAAAAGCAGAAGAACGAGAAGGAGAAGGAGAAACAGAAGGAGAAGCAGAAGGAGAATTAGGAGAAGCAGAAGGAGAAGCAGAAGGAGAAGCAGAAGGAGAAACAGAAGCAGAAGAAGCAGCAGAAGGAGAAGCAGAAGCAGAAGAAGATGCATAAGGAGAAGCAGGAGAAGCAGAAGAAGCAGAAGCAGAAGGAGAAGAAGAAGGAGAAGAAGCAGAATCAGAAGAAGCAGAAGCAGAAAATGAAAGAGAAGCCGACGAAGAGAAGCAGAACGAGAATTAGGAGAAGCAGAAGAAGCATAAGCGGGAGAAGCAGAAGAAGAAGAAACAGAAGAAGGAGAAGGAGCAGAAGGAGAAGCAGAAAGAGAAGCAGGAAAAGCAGAAGAAGCAGAAGCTGGAAAAGCAGAAGCAGAAGAAACAGAACAAGCAGAAGAAGCAGAAGCAGGACGAGAAGCAGAAGAAGAAGAAGGAGAAAGAGAAAGATTAGGAGTAGGAGGATCAGAAGAAGAAGAATCTGGAGAAGAAGAAGGAGAACCAGAAGGAGAAGCAGAAGCAGAAAGAGAAGCAAAAGCAGAAGGAGAAGCAGAAGGAACAGAAGAAGCAGAAGCAGTAGCAGTTGCAGCCGAAGCAGAAGGAGAAGCAGAAGGAAAATCAGAAGAACGAGAAGGAGAAGGAGAAACAGAAGGAGAAGCAGAAGGAGAATCAGGAGAAGCAGAAGAAGCAGAATCTGGAGAAGCAGAATGACAAGCTGAAGGAGAAGCAGAAGCAGAGAGAATCAAAAGCAGAAGGAGAAGCAGAAGAAACAGAAGAAGCAGAAGCAGTAGCAGTTACAGCAAAAGCAGAAGGAGAAGCAGAAGGAAAAGCAGGAGAACGAGAAGGAGAAGGAGAAACAGAGGCAGAAGCAGAAGGAGAAGAAGAAGCAGAAGAAAGAGCATAAGGACAAGCACAAGCAGAAGGAGATGCAGAACGAGAAGCAGGAGAAGCAGAAGAAGCAGAAGATGAAGGAGAAGCAGAAGTAGGGGAATTAGAAGGAGGAGAAGCAGAAGCAGAAGGAGAAGCAGAAGCGGAATGAGAAGCAGAAAGAGAAGCAGGAGAAGGAGAAGAAGCAGAATCTGGAGAAGCAGAAGGAGAAGCAGAAGCAGAAAGAGAAGCAAAAGCAGAAGGAGAAGCAGAAGGAGAAGTAGAAAAAACAGAAGAAGCAGACGAAGTAGCAGAAGCAGCAGAAGATGCAGAATCAGAAGGAGAAGCAGAAGGAAAAGCAGAAGAACGAGAAGGAGAAGGAGAAGGAGAAACAGAAGGAGAAGCAGAAATAGAAGCAGAAGAAGGAGCAGGAGAAGGAGAAGCAACAGGAGAAGCAGAAAGAGCAGCAGAAGTAGAAGCAGGAGAAGCAGAAACAGGAGAAGCATAAGCAGAAGAAACAGGAGAAGGACAAGAAGGAGAAGCAGAAGGAGAAGCAGAAATAGAAGGAAAAGCAGAAGGAGAAGCAGAAGAAGCAGCAGCAGGAGAATCAGAAGCAGAAGAAGACGAAGAAGCAGAAGCAGAACCTGAAGCAGAAGGAGAAGCAGGAGAAGGAGAAGAAGCAGAATCTGGAGAAGCAGAAGGAGAAGCAGAAGCAGAAAGAGAAGCAAAATCAGAAGGAGAAGCAGAAGGAGAAGTAGAAGAAACAGAAGAAGCAGAAGCAGTAGCAGAAGCAGCAGAAGATGCAGAAGCAGAAGGAGAAGCAGAAGGAAAAGCAGAAGAACGAGAAGGAGAAGGAGAAGGAGAAACAGACGGAGAAGCAGAAAGAGAAGCAGAAGAAGGAGCAGGAGAAGGAAAAGCAACAGGAGAAGCAGAAAGGGCAGCAGAAGGAGAAACAGGAGAAGCAGAAACAGGAGAAGCAGAAGCATAAGAATCCGAAGAAGAAGAAGTAGAACCTGAAGCAGAAGGAGAAGCATGAGAAGCAGTAGAAGCAGAATCTGGAGAAGCAGAAGGAGAAGCAGAAGGAGAAGCAGAAGCAGAAAGAGAATCAAAAGCAGAAAGGGAAGCAGAAGATTCAGAAGAATTAGAAGCAGTAGCAGTTGTACCAGAAGCAGAAGGAGAAGCAGAAGAACGAGGGGAAGGAGAAACAGAAGGAGAAGCAAAAGGAGAAGCAAAAAGAGAAGCAGGTAAAGCAGAAGAAGAAGAAGCAGAAGGAGAAGGAGAAGCAGAAGCAGAAGAAGATGCAGAAGGAGAAGCAGGAGAAGTAGAAGAAGCAGAAGCAGAAGGAGAAGCAGGAAAAGCAGAAGAAGCAGAAGCAAAAGGAGAAGCAAAAGAAGGAGAAGGAGAAGCAGAGGCAGAAGACGAAGCATAAGCACAAGCACGAGCAGAAGGAGATGCAGAAGGAGATGCAGGAGAAGCAGAAGAATCAGAAGCTGAAGGAGAAGCAGAAGTAGGAGAAGGAGAAGGAGGAGAAGTAGAAGCAGAAGGACAAGCAGAAGCGGAATGAGTAGCAGAAAGAGCAGCAGGAGAAGCACAAGAAGCAGAAGCAGGAGAACCCGAAAGAGAAGAAGAAGAAGAAGCAGAAAAAGAAGCAGGAGAAGCAGGAGAAGCTAAGAAGCAGAAGCAACTGAAGCAGAAGCAAAAGAAACAGAAGAAGCATAAGTAGCAGAAGCAAAAGCAGAAGTAGAAGCAGAAGAACGGGAAGGAGAAAGAGAAATATAAGGAGAAGCAAAGGAGAAGCAGAAGCAGAAGGAGAAGCAGAAGTAGGAGAAGGAGAAGGAAGAGCATCAGAAGCAATAGGAGAAGCCGAAGGAGAAGCAGAAGCAGAATGAGAAGCAGAAAGAGAAGCAGTAGAAGCAGAAGAAGCAGGAAAAGCAGAAGCAGAAGAAAGAGAAGAAGAAGAAAAAGAAGAAGAAGAAGAAGAAGAAGAAGAAGAAGAAGAAGAAGAAGAAGAAGAAGAAGAAGAAGAAGAAGAAGAAGAAGAAGAAGAAGAAGAAGAAGAAGAAGAAGAAGAAGGAGAAGCATAAGGAGAAGCATAAGGAGAAGCATAAGAAGAAGCAGTAGAAGCAGAAGAAGCAGAAGCAAGAGAAGCAGAAGCAGAAGGAAAAGAATAAGCATAAGAAGCAGAATCAGAAGGAGAAGCAGAAGGAGAAGGAGCAGCAGAAGGAGAAGCAGAAGCAGAAAGAGAAGCAGAAACAGCAGGAGAACAAGAAGGAGAAGCAGGAGAATCAGAAGAAGTATAAGTAGAAGCAGAAAGAGAAGGAGAAGAAGGAGAAGCAGAAGTAGAATCAGAAGAAACAGAAGAAGAAGAAGCAGAAGAAACAGAAGCAAAAGAAACAGAAGAAGGAGAAGAGCAGAAACAGAAGCAGAAGGGGAAGCAGAAGAAGAAGGAGAAGCAGAAAGAGAAGCAGGAGAAGCAGAAGAAGCAGGAGAAGCAGAAGCAGAAGAAACAGGAGAAGCCGAAAAAGCAGAAGGAGAATGTGAAGCAGAAGGAGAAACAGAAGAAGCACAATCTGAAGCAGAAGTAGAAGAAACAGAAATAGTAGAATAAACAGAAGCAGAAGCAGCAGGAGAAGCAGAAGAAGAAGAAGGAGAAGGTAAAAGAGAAGGATTAGGAGTAGGAGAAGCAGAAGGATAAGCAGAAGCAGAAAGAGAAGCAGAAGGAGAAGCAGCACTAGAAGCAGGAGAAGCAGAAGAAGCAGAAGCAGGAGAAGCAGAAAAAAACAGAAGACGCAGAAGCAAAATGAGAAGCAGAAGGAGAAATTGAAGCAGAAGGAGAAGCAGAAGAAGAAGGAGAAGGAGAGGGAGAAGCAGAAAGAGAAGCAGAACGAGAAGCAGGACAAGCAGCAGCAGGAGAAGCAGAAGCAGAAGAAACAGAAGAAGGAGAATAAGCAGAAGCAGAAGGAAAAGCAGAAACAGAAGGAAAAGCAGAAGGAGAAGCAGGAGAAGCAGAAGAAGAAGCCGCAGGAGAAGCAGAAGCAGAAGAAGCCGAAGAAGCAGAAGCAGAACTTGAAGAAGAAGGAGAAGCAGGAGAAGGAGAAGAAGCAGAATCTGGAGAAGCAGAAGGAGAAGCAGAAGCAGAAAGAGAAGCAAAAGCAGAAAGAGAAGCAGAAGGAGAAGCAGAAGGAGAAGTAGAAAAAACAGAAGAAGCAGACGAAGTAGCAGAAGCAGCATAAGATGCAGAATCAGAAGGAGAAGCAGAAGGAAAAGCAGAAGAACGAGAAGGAGAAGGAGAAGGAGAAACAAAGGAGAAGCAGAAATAGAAGCAGAAGAAGGAGCAGGAGAAGGAGAAGCAACAGGAGAAGCAGAAAGAGCAGCAGAAGTAGAAGCAGGAGAAGCAGAAACAGGAGAAGCATAAGCAGAAGAAACAGGAGAAGGACAAGAAGGAGAAGCAGAAATAGAAGGAAAAGCAGAAGGAGAAGCAGAAGAAGCAGCAGCAGGAGAATCAGAAGCAGAAGAAGACAAAGAAGCAGAAGCAGAACCTGAAGCAGAAGGAGAAGCAGGAGAAGGAGAAGAAGCAGAATCTGGAGAAGCAGAAGGAGAAGCAGAAGCAGAAAGAGAAGCAAAATCAGAAGGAGAAGCAGAAGGAGAAGTAGAAGAAACAGAAGAAGCAGAAGCAGTAGCAGAAGCAGCAGAAGATGCAGAAGCAGAAGGAGAAGCAGAAGGAAAAGCAGAAGAACGAGAAGGAGAAGGAGAAACAGACGGAGAAGCAGAAAGAGAAGCAGAAGAAGGAGCAGGAGAAGGAAAAGCAACAGGAGAAGCAGAAAGGGCAGCAGAAGGAGAAACAGGAGAAGCAGAAACAGGAGAAGCAGAAGCATAAGAATCCGAAGAAGAAGAAGTAGAACCTGAAGCAGAAGGAGAAGCATGAGAAGCAGTAGAAGCAGAATCTGGAGAAGCAGAAGGAGAAGCAGAAGGAGAAGCAGAAGCAGAAAGAGAATCAAAAGCAGAAAGGGAAGCAGAAGATTCAGAAGAATTAGAAGCAGTAGCAGTTGTACCAGAAGCAGAAGGAGAAGCAGAAGGAAAAGCAGAAGAACGAGGAGAAGGAGAAACAGGAGAAGAAAAGGAGAAGCAAAAAGAGAAGCAGGTAAAGCAGAAGAAGAAGAAGCAGAAGGAGAAGCAGAAGAAGGAGAAGGAGAAGCAGAAGCAGAAGAAGATGCAGAAGGAGAAGCAGGAGAAGCAGAAGAAGCAGAAGCAGAAGGAGAAGCAGGAAAAGCAGAAGAAGCAGAAGCAAAAGGAGAAGCAAAAGAAGGAGAAGGAGAAGCAGAGGCAGAAGACGAAGCATAAGCACAAGCACAAGCAGAAGGAGATGCAGAAGGAGAAGAAGGAGAAGCAGAAGAATCAGAAGCTGAAGGAGAAGCAGAAGTAGGAGAAGGAGAAGGAGGAGAAGTAGAAGCAGAAGGACAAGCAGAAGCGGAATGAGAAGCAGAAAGAGAAGAAGGAGAAGCACAAGATGCAGAAGCAGGAGAAGCCGAAAGAGAAGAAGGAGAAGAAGCAGAAGTAGAAGCAGAAGTAGAAGAAGAAGCAGCAGACGAAGTAGAACCAGAATTTCAGGCAGGAGAAACAGAAGAAGCAGAAGCAGAAGGAGAAGCAAAAAGAGAAGCAGAAGGAGAAGTAGAAGAAGCAGTAGAAGGAGAAGCAGCAGAAGAAGCAGAAAATCAAGCAGGAGAAGCAGAAGCAGAAAGAGAAGTAGAAGCAGAAGAAGCAGAAGCAGTAGAAGCAGAAGAAGCAGAAGCAGAAAAAAAGAAGCATAAGAAGCAGAAGCCGAAGCAGAGGGAGAAAAAGAAGAAGGAGAAGGAGCAGCAGAAGTTGAAGCAGAAGGAGATGCAGATGCAGAAAAAGAAGCAGAAACAGAAGGAGAAGGAGGAGGAGAAGTTGGAGAATCAGAAGAAGCAGAAGCAGAAGCAGAAAGAGAAGCAGAAGAAGGAAAAGGAGAAGCAGAAGCAGAAGGACAAGCAGGAGAAGCAGAAGAAGCAGAAGCGGGAGAAGCAGAAGAAGAAGAAGAAGAAGAAGAAGAAGAAGAAGAAGAAGAAGAAGAAGAAGAAGAAGAAGAAGAAGAAGAAGAAGAAGAAGAAGAAGAAGAAGAAGAAGAAACAGAAGAAGGAGAATGAGCAGAAGGAGAAGCAGAAGCAGAAGGAGAAGCAGAAAGAGAAGGAGGGGAAGCAGAAGAAGCAGAAGCAGGAAAAGCAGAAGCATAAGGATCCGAAGAAGCAGAAGCAGAACCTGAAGCAGAAGGAGAAGCAGGAGAAGCAGGAAAAGCAGAATCTGGAGAAGCAGAATGACAAGCTGAAGGAGAAGCAGAAGCAGAAAGAGAATCAAAAGCAGAAGGAGAAGCAGAAGAAACAGAAGAAGCCGAAGCAGTAGCAGTTGCAGTAGAAGCACAAAGAGAAGTGATTAA
>NW_012289880.1:0-2634 GCF_000151885.1 Dipodomys ordii | reverse complement strand
TCAACAGCGGGGAAAAAGTGAGGACACAGCGAAACACAGCGTGGGACACAGCGAGGACACAGCGAGGACACAGCGGGACACGGCGGGGACACAGCCTTAGACACAGCGGGACACAGTGGCGGACAAAGCGGGACACAGCGGGGAACACAGCGAGGACACAGCGGGACCCAGGGCGACACAGCGTCGATACAGCGGGGACACAGCGTTACACAGCGTGGTACACAGCTGTGAACACAACGGGACACAGTGGGGGCACAGCGGGACACAGCGGGACACAGTGGGACGCAGCAGGGACAAAGCTTGAGACACAGCGGGGTACAGAGCGGGAGACAGCGGGGGACACAGCGAGGACACAGCGGTACACAGCGCTGACACTGTGGGGCACACAGAGGTACACAGCGGGGAACACAGCGGGGGACACAGCGGGACACAGAGGGACACAGCGGGGGACACAGGGGGGACACAGCGGGACACAGTGGGGGACACAGCGAGGACACATTGGGACACAGCAGGGACACAGCGGGACGCAGCGGGGGACACAGCAGTACACATCGGGACACAGCGGGACACAGCAAGGGACGCAGAGGGGTACACAGCGGGATAAAGCGGGGAACACAGCGAGGACACAACGGGATCAAGCGGGACACAGCGTCGATACAGCGGGAACACAGCGGGACACAGTGGGGTACACAGCTGGGGACACAGCGGGACACAGCGGGGAACACAGGGAAGACATAGCGGGACCCAGCGGGACCCAGCGTCGTTACAGCGGGGACTCAGCGGGACACAGCGGGGTGTACAGCTGGGTACACAACGGGACACTGCGGGGGACACAGCGAGGACACAGAGGGACACAGCGGGACACAGCGGGGACACTGCGGGAACATAGTGGGACACAGCGGGGTACACAGCGGGACACAGCGCTACACAGCTAGGGACACAGCGGGGACAAAGCGGCAGACAGCGGGGGACCCAGCGAGGACACAGCGGGACACAGAGGCGACACAGAGGGGACTCAGCGGGACAAAGCGGGGGACACAGCGGGACACAGCGGGACACAGCGGGTAACAGCGGAGACAGAGAGGGGCCAAAGAGAGACGCAGCGGTGACACAGCTGGACACAACGTAGTACACAGCAGGACACAGCCGGGCACACAGCGGGGACACAGCAGGGACCAAGCGGGACATAGCGGGACACAGCGGAACACAGCAGGGGACACAGCGGGACACAGCAGGGGACCCAGCTAGGACACAGCGGGACACAGCGGGGGACACAGCTGGGGACACAGCGGGACACAGCGGGGAACTCAGCGAGGACACAGCGGGACCCAGCAGGACACAGCGTCGATACAGCAGGGACACAGTGTTACACAGCGTGGTACCCAGCTGTGGACACAACGGGACAGAGTGGGGGCACAGCGAGACACAGCGGGACACAGCGAGGACACAGCGGGACACATTGGTGACACAGCGGGGGACACAGCAGGACACAGCAGCGGACACAGCGGGGGACACAGCGGGACACAGCGCGACACAGCGGGGGACACAATGGGGACACAGCAGGACACAGCAGGGGACACAGCGAGGACACAGCGGAACATAGCGGGGGACACAGAGAGGACACAGCGGGACACAGCGAGGACACAGCAGGACACAGCGGGAAAAAGCGGGAGACACAGCAGGACACAGCAGGCACACAGCGGGGTCTCATCGGGGGACACAGCGGGAGACAAAGAGGGACACCACGGAACACAGCGGGACACAGCAGGAAACAGCAGTGATACTGCGTGGACACAGTGGGACACAGCGGGGGACACAGCGGGACACAGAGGGGGACAGAGCGGGACACAGTGGGGGACAGAGCGTGGGACACAGCGAGACACAGCGGGGACAAAGCTGGTCACAGCGGGGTACACAGAGGGGACAAAGCTGGTCACAGCGGGGTACACAGAGGTACACAGCGGGGACGCAGTGGGGAAACAGCGTGACACAGCAGGACACAGTGGGACACAGCGGTGGACACAGCAAGGACACAGCGGCACACAGCATGGGACACAGCAAGGACACAGTGGGACACAGCGGGGGACACAGCGGGACATAGCAGGGGACACAGCGGGGGACACAGCGGGACACAGCGGCACACCGCGGGGTACACAGGGAGGACACAGCGGGACACAGCGGGGGACAGAGCGAGGACACATTTGGACACAGCGTGATTCAGCGGGGGACACAGCAGTATACAGCGGGACAAAGCGGGACACAGCGGGGACACAGCAGAGACACAGCGGGGGACACAGCGGGACACATCGGGGGACACAGGGATGACAGACCAGGACCCAGCGGGACCCAGCGTGGATACAGCAGGGACCCAGCTGGACCCAGCGGGACACAGCGGGGACACAGCAGTAGACACAGCGGGACACAGCGTTGGACAAAGGGAGGACACAGCGGGACCCAGCGGGACCCAGCGTCGATACAGCAGGGACACAGCAGGACACAGCGTGGGACAAAGTGGGACACCACGGGACACAGTGTGACACAGTGGGACACAGCGGGACACTGCGGGGACACAACGGGGACACAGCGTGATTCAGCGGGGGACACAGCAGTATACAGCGGGAGTCAAAGCGGAGA
>NW_012289879.1:0-4757 GCF_000151885.1 Dipodomys ordii | reverse complement strand
CAAGGTGAACCCAGCGTCGATATGGCAGGGACACAGCAGGACACAGCGGGGAAAAAAGCGAGGACACAGCGGAACACAGCGTGGGACACAGCGAGGACACAGCGAGGACACAGCGGGACACAGCGGGGACACAGCCGTAGACACAGCGGGACACAGTGGCGGACACAGCGGGACACAGCGGGGAACACAGCGAGGACACAGCGGGACCCAGGGCGACACAGCGTCGATACAGCGGGGACACAGCGTTACACAGCATGGTACACAGCTGTGAACACAACGGGACACAGTGGGGGCACAGCGGGACACAGCGGGACACAGTGGGACGCAGCAGGGACAAAGCTTGAGACACAGCGGGGTACAGAGCAGGAGACAGCGGGGGACACAGCGAGGACAAAGCAGTACACAGCGCTGACACTGCGGGGCACACAGCGGTACACAGCGGGGAACACAGCGGGGGACACAGCGGGACACAGAGGGACACAGCGGGGGAAACAGGGGGGACACAGCGGGACACAGTGGGGGACACAGCGAGGACACATTGGGACACAGCAGGGACACAGCGGGACGCAGCGGGGGACACATCAGTACACATTGGGACACAGCGGGACACAGCGAGGGACGCAGAAGGGTACACAGCGGGATAAAGCGGGGAACACAGCGAGGACACAACGCGATCAAGCGGGACACAGCGTCGATACAGCGGGAACACAGCGGGACACAGTGGGGAACACAGCTGGGGACACAGCGGGACACAGCGGGGAACACAGTTAGGGACACAGCAGGGACAAAGCGGCAGACAGCGGGGGACACAGCAAGGACACAGCGGGACACAGCGGCGACACAGAGGGGACTCAGCGGGACAAAGCGGGGGACACAGCGGGACACAGCGGGACACAGCGGGGAACAGCGGAGACAGAGAGGGGCCAAAGAGAGACGCAGCGGTGACACAGCTGGACACAACGTAGTACACAGCAGGACACAGCCGGGCACACAGCGGGGACACAGCAGGGACCAAGCGGGACATAGCCGGACACAGCGGAACACAGCAGGGGACACAGCCTGACACAGCAGGGGACCCAGCTAGGACACAGCGGGACACAGCGGGGGACACGGCTGGGGACACAGCGGGACACAGCGGGGAACTCAGCGAGGACACAGCGGGACCCAGCAGGACACAGCGTCGATACAGCAGGGACACAGTGTTACACAGCGTGGTACCCAGCTGTGGACACAACGGGACAGAGTGGGGGCACAGCGAGACACAGCGGGACACAGCGAGGACACAGCGGGACACATTGGTGACACAGCGGAGGACACAGTAGGACACAGCAGCGGACACAGCGGGGGACACAGCGGGACACAGCGCGACACAGCGGGGGACACAATGGGGACACAGCAGGACACAGCAGGGGACACAGCGAGGACACAGCAGAACATAGCGGGGGACACAGAGAGGACACAGCGGGACACAGCGAGACAAAGCGGGACACAGCGTGGACACAGCAGTAGACACAGCGGGACATAGCAGGGGACACAGCTGGGGACACAACGGGACACAGCAGGGGACACAGCGAGGACAGAGTGGGACACAGCGGGACACAGCGGGGACAGCGTCGATACAGTGGGGACACAGCGAGACCCCGCGGGCAACACATGAAGGAAACAGCGGGACCCAGTGGCACACAGCGTCGATACAGCGGGACACAACGGGGTACACAGCTGGGGACACAACAGGACAAAGCGGGGGACACAGCGGTACACAGCGGGACATAGCGGGGGACACAGCGGGACCCAAAGGGAGACCCAGCGAGGACACAGCGAGGACACAGCTGGGGACACAGTGGTGGACACATCGGGACACAGCGGGGAACACAGCGAGGAAACAGCGGGACACAGCGGGACACAGCGTCGATACAGCGGGGACACAGCGTTACACAGCGTGGTACACAGCGTGGTACACAGTTGTGGACACGACGGGACACAGTGGGGGCACAGCGGGGAAAAAGCGTGAGACACAGCGGGGGACAGAGCTGGAGACAGCGGGGGACACAGCGAGGACACAGCAGGACACAGCGTTGACACAGCGGGGTCTCAGCGGGGGACACAGCGGGAGACAAAGAGGGACACCACGGAACACAGCGGGACACAGCAGGAAACAGCAGTGATACTGCGTGGACACAGTGGGACACAGCGGGGGACACAGCGGGACACAGAGGGGGACAGAGCGGGACACAGTGGGGGACAGAGCGTGAGACACAGCGAGACACAGCGGGGACAAAGCTGGTCACAGCGGGGTACACAGAGGTACACAGCGGGGACGCAGTGGGGAAACAGCGTGACACAGCAGGACACAGCGGGACACAGCGGGGGACACAGCAAGGACACAGCGGCACACAGCATGGGACACAGCAAGGACACAGTGGGACACAGCGGGGGACACAGCGGGACATAGCGGGGGACACAGCGGGGGACACAGCGGGACACATCGGGACACCGCGGGGGACACAGGGAGGACACAGCGGGACACAGTGGGGGACAGAGCGAGGACACATTGGGACACATTGGGACACAGCGTGATTCAGCGGGGGACACAGCAGTATACAGCGGGACAAAGCGGGACACAGCGGGGACACAGCAGAGACACAGCGGGGGACAGAGCGGTACACAGCGGGGGACACAGGGATGACAGACCAGGACCCAGCGGGACCCAGCGTGGATACAGCAGGGACCCAGCTGGACCCAGCGGGACACAGCGGGGACACAGCAGTAGACACAGCGGGACACAGTGTTGGACAAAGGGAGGACACAGCGGGACACAGCGGGACCCAGCGTCGATAGAGCAGGGACACAGCGGGACACAGTGGGGTACACAGCTGGGGACACAGCAAGGATACAGCGGGACACAGCGGGACAGAGCGCGGACACTGCAGGAACATAGCAGCACACAGCGGGTTACACAGCGGGACACAGCGGGACACAGCTGGGGACACAGCGGGGACACAGCGGGACACAGCGGAACACAGCGGGAGTCAAAGCGGGAGACAGCGGGGACCACAGCGAGGGCACAGGGGGACACAGCGGTGACACAGAGGGGACTCACCGGTGGACACAGCGTGGGACAAAGTGGGACACCACGGGACACAGTGTTACACAGCGGGACACAGCCGGGACACTGCGGGACACAGAAGGAGAAAGCCGGGGACACAGCGGGACACAGCGGGACACAGCGGGGCACACAGAGGGGGACAGCGGAGACAGAGAGTGGCCACAGCGAGACACAGCGGTGACACAGCTGGACACAGCGGGGTACACAGCGGGACACAGCGGGCACACAGCGGGGACACAGCGGGACACAGCGGGACACAGCGGGGACACAGTGGGACACAGCGGGACACAGCAGGCACACAGCGGGGACACAGCGGGACACAGCGGGACACAGCGGGGACAGAGAGGGACATAGCCGGACACAGCGGGACACAGCGGGGGACACAGCGGGACACAGTGGGGGACCCAGTGAGGACACAGCGGGACACAGCGGGGGACACAGCAAGGACACAGCGGGGGACACAGCGGGGGACACAGCGGAACACAGCGGGGACACAGTGGGACACAGGGGGCACAACAGGCACACAGCGGGGACACAGCGGGACACAGCGGGGACAGAGAAGGACATAGCCGGACATGCGGGACACAGCGGGGGACACAGCGGGACACAGTCGGGGACCCAGTAAGGACACAGCGGGACACAGCAGGGGACACAGCAAGGACACAGCGGGGACACAGCAGGGGACACAGCGGGACACAGCGGGGAACACAGCGAGGACACAGCGGGACACAGTGGGACAGAGCGTCGATACAGCGGGGACACAGCGTTACACAGCGTGGTACACAGTTGTGGACACAACGGGACACAGTGGGGGCACAGCCGGACACAGCGGGACACAGTGGACACAGCAGGGACAAAGCGTGAGACACAGCGGGGGACAGAGAGGGAGACAGCAGGGGACACAGCGAGGAAACAGCGGGACACAGCGGTGACACAGCGGGGACTCAGCGGGGGACACAGCGGGACACAGCGGGGGACACAGCAGGACACCGCGGGGGACACTGCGGGACACAGTGTGGGACAGAGCGTGGGACACAGCGAGACACAGCGGGGACAAAGCTGGACACAGCGAGGTACACAGAAGGACACAGCGGGGAAACAGCGTGACACAAAAGGACACAGCGCGACACAGCAGGGGACACAGCGAGGACACAGTGGCACACAGTGGGGGACACAGCAAGGACAGAGCGGGACACAGCGGGGGACACAGCGGGACATAGCGGGGGACACAGCGAGGGACACAGCGGGACACAGCGGGACACAGCGGGGGACACAGGAAGGACACAGCGGTACACAGCGGGGGACAGAGCGAGGACACAGCGGGGGACACAGGGAGGACACAGCGTGACACAGCAGAACAAAGCGGGGGACAAAGCGGGAGACAGCAGGGGACACAGCGAGGACACAGCGGGACACAGCGGGACACAGCGGGGACAAAGCAGTAGACACAGCGGGACACAGTGGCAGACACGGCGGGACATAACTGGGGACACAGGGAGGACACAGCGGGACCCAGTTGGACCCAGCGTCGATACAGCGTGGACACAGCGGGACACAGCGAGGTACACAGCTGGGGACACAACGGGACACAGCGGGGGACACAGCGAGGACACAGCGGGACAAAGCGGGACACTGCGGGAACATAGCGGGA
>NW_012289878.1:0-7145 GCF_000151885.1 Dipodomys ordii | reverse complement strand
GCTGGAGACACAGCGTGGGACAAAGTGGGACACCACGGGACAGAGTGTTACACAGCGGGACACAGCGGGACACAGCGGGACACAGCGGGGGACAGCGGGGGACACAGCGGGACACAGCGGGACACAGCGGGGGACAGCGGGGGACACAGCGGGACACAGTGGGCTATCCAGTGAGGACACAGCGGGATACAACAGGGGACACAGCGAGGACACAGCGGGGGACACAGCGGGGGACACAGCGGAACACAGTGGGGAACACAGCGAGGACACAGCGGGACACAACGGGACACAGCGTCGATACAGCGGGCACACAGCGTTACACAGCGTGGTACACACTGTGGACACAACGGGACACAGTGGGGGCACAGCGGGACACAGCGGGACACAGTGGGACACAGCGGGGACAAAGCATGAGACACAGCGAGGGACAGAGAGGGAAACAGCAGGGGACACAGCGAGGAAACAGCGGGACACAGCGGTGACACAGTGGGGACTCAGCGGGGGACACAGTGGGACACAGCGGGGGACACTGCGGGACACAGCGGAGGACTCTTCGGGACACAGTGTGGGACAGAGCGTGGGACACAGCAAGACACAGCGGGGACAAAGCTGGACACAGCGGGGTACACAGAGGGACACAGCAGGGACACAGCGGGGAAACAGCGTGACACAAAAGGACACAGCTGGACACAGCGGGGTACACAGCGGGACACAGCGGGCACACAGCGGGGACACAGCGGGACACAGCGAGGACACAGTCGGACACAGCGGGACACAGCGGGGGACACAGCGGGACACAGCGGGGGACCCAGCGAGGTCACAGCGGGACACAGCGGGGGACAAAGCGAGGACACAGCGGGGCACACAGCAGGGGACACAGCGGGACACAGTGGGACACAGCATGGGATACAGGAAGGACACAGCGGTACACAACGGGGGACAGAGCGAGGACACATTGGGACACAGCGGGGACACAGCGGGACTCAGCGGGTGACACAGCAGTACACAGCGGGACACAGCGGGACACAGAGGGGAAAGAGCATGGACACAGCGGGGGACACAGCGAGACACAGCTGGGGACACAGAGGGGTACACAGCGGGACACAGCGGGGAAAAAAGCGAGGCCACAGTGGAACACAGCGTGGGACACAGCGAGGACACAGCGGGACACATCGGGACACATCGGGACACAGTGGGGACAAAGCAGTAGACACAACGCGACACAATGGCGGACACAGCGGGACACAGCAGGGGACACAGGGAGGACACAGCGGGACCCAGCGGGACCCAGCCTCGATACAGCGGGGACACAGCGAGGTACATAGCTGGGTACACAACAGGACACAGCGGGGGACACAGCGAGGACAAAGCGGGACACAGCGGGACACTGCGGGAACATAGTGGGACACAGCGGGGTACACAGCGGGACACAGTGCTACACAGCTAGGGACACAGGGGGGACAAAGCGGCAGACAGCGGGGGACACAGCGAGGACACAGCGGGACACAGCGGCGACATAGAGGGGACTCAGCGGCACAAAGCGGGGGACACAACGGGACACAGCGGGACACAGCGGGGAACAGCGGAGACAGAGAGGGGCCAAAGAGAGACGCAGCGGTGACACAGCTGGACACAACGTAGTACACAGCAGGACACAGCCGGGCACACAGCGGGGACACAGCAGGGACCAAGCGGGACATAGCGGGACACAGCGGAACACAGCAGGGGACACAGCGGGACACAGCAGGGGACCCAGCTAGGACACAGCGGGACACAGCGGGGGACACAGCTGGGGACACAGCGGGACACAGCGGGGAACTCAGCGAGGACACAGCGGGACCCAGCAGGACACAGCGTCGATACAGCAGGGACACAGTGTTACACAGCGTGGTACCCAGCTGTGGACACAACGGGACAGAGTGGGGGCACAGCGAGACACAGCGGGACACAGCGAGGACACAGCGGGACACATTGGTGACACAGCGGGGGACACAGCAGGACACAGCGGGGGACACAGCGGGACACAGCGCGACACAGCGGGGGACACAATGGGGACACAGCAGGACACAGCAGGGGACACAGCGAGGACACAGCGGAACATAGCGGGGGACACAGAGAGGACACAGAGGGACACAGCGAGACAAAGCGGGACACAGCGTGGACACAGCAGTAGACACAGCGGGACATAGCAGGGGACACAGCTGGGGACACAATGGGACACAGCAGGGGACACAGCGAGGACAGAGCGGGACACAGCGGGACACAGCGGGGACAGTGTCGATACAGCGGGGACACAGCGAGACCCCGCAGGCAGCACAGGAAGGAAACAGCGGGACCCAGTGGGACACAGCGTCGATACAGCGGGACACAACGGGGTACACAGCTGGGGACATAACAGGACAAAGCGGGGGACACAGCGGTACACAGCGGGACATAGCGGGGGACACAGCGGGACCCAAAGGGAGACCCAGCGAGTACACAGCGGGACACAGCGGGGGACACAGGGGAACACAGCAGGGGACACAGCGGGACACAGCGGGGAACACAGCGAGGACACAGCGGGGGACACAGCGGGACACAGCGTCGATACAGCGGGCACACAGCGTTACACAGCGTGGTACACAGCTGTGGACACAACGGGACACAGTGGGGGCACAGCGGGGAAAAAGCGTGAGACACAGCAGGGGACAGAGCTGGAGACAGCAGGGGACACAGGGAGGACACAGCAGGACACAGCGTTGACACAGCGGGGTCTCAGCGGGGGACACAGCGGGAGACAAAGAGGGACACCACGGAACACAGCGGGACACAGCAGGAAACAGCAGTGATACTGCGTGGACACAGTGGGACACAGCGGGGGACACAGCGGGACACAGAGGGGGACAGAGTGGGACACAGTGGGGGACAGAGCGTGGGACACAGCGAGACACAGCGGGGACAAAGCTGGTCACAGCGGGGTACACAGAGGGACACAGCGGGGACGCAGTGGGGAAACAGCGTGACACAGCAGGACACAGCGGGACACAGCGGGGGACACAGCAAGGACACAGCGGCACACAGCATGGGACACAGCAAGGACACAGTGGGACACAGCGGGGGACACAGCGGGACATAGCGGGGGACACAGCGGGGGACACAGCGGGACCCATCGGGACACCGCAGGGGACACAGGGAGGACACAGCGGGACACAGCGGGGGACAGAGCGAGGACACATTGGGACACATTGGGACACAGCGTGATTCAGCGGAGGACACAGCAGTATACAGCGGGACAAAGCGGAACACAGCGGGGACACAGCGGGACACAGCGGGACACAGCGGGGACACAGTGGGACACAGCGGGAAAAAGCGGGAGACACAGCAGGACACAGCAGGCACACAGCGGGGACACAGCGGGACACAGCGGGCCACAGCGGGGACAAAGCGGGACACAGCTGGACACAGCGGGACACAGCGGTGGACACAGCGACACACAGTGGTGGTCCCAGTGAGGACACAGCAGGACACAGCAGGGACACAGTGGTGGACACAGCTGGGGACACAGTGGTGGACACAGCGGGACACAGCGGGGAACACAGCGAGGACACAGCGGGACACAGCGGGACACAGCGTCGATACAGCGGGGACACAGCGTTACACAGCATGGTACACAGCGTGGTACACAGCTGTGGACATGACGGGACACACTGGGGGCACAGCCGGACACAGCGGTACACAGTGGGACACAGCGGGGACAAAGCGTGAGACACAGCGGGGTACAGAGAGGGAGACAGTAGGGGACTCAGCGAGGACACAGCGGCACACAACGGGACACAGCGGGAAACAGAGGTGAACCAGCGGGGGCACAGCGGGACACAGCGGGACACAGCGGGGACACAGCGAGGACACAGCGGCACACAAAGGGACACAGCGGGAAACAGAGGTGAACCTGCGGGGACACAGCGGGACACAGTGGGGGACTCAGCGGGACACAGTGTGGGACACAGCGGTAAAACAGCGGGACACAACGGTACACAGCAGGGGGACACAGCGAGGACACCACGGAACACAGCGGGACACAGCGGGAAACAGAGGTGAACCTGCGGGGACACAGCGGGACACAGTGGGGGACACAATGCGAAACAGCGGGGGACACAGCGGGACACAGTGGGGGACAGAGTGTGGGACACAGCGAGACACAGCGGGGACAAAGCTGGACACAGCGGGGTACACAGAGGGACACAGCGGGGATGCAGCGGGGAAACAGCGTGACACAGCAGGACACAGCGGGAAACAGCCGGGGACACAGCGAGGACACAGCGGCACAGAACGGGGGACACAGCAAGGACACAGTGGGACACAGCGGGGGACACAGCGAGACATAGCGGGGGACACAGCGGGGGACACAGAGGGACACAGCGGGACACAGCGGGGGACACAGGGAGGACACAGCGGGGGACATAGCGAGGACACATTGGGACACAGCGGGGACACAGCGGGACTCAGCGGGGCACAGCAGTACACAGCGGGACACACCGGGACACAGCGGGGACACAGCAGGGACACAGCGGGGGACACAGCGGGACACAGCGGGGGACACAGGGAGGACACAGCGGGACCCAGGTGAACCCAGCGTCGATATGGCAGGGACACAGCAGTACACAGCGGGGAAAAAAGCGAGGACACAGCGGAACTCAGCGTGGGACACAGCGAGGACACAGCGAGGACACAGCGGGAAACAGCGGGGACACAGCTGTAGACACAGCGGGACACAGTGGCGGACACCGCGGGACACAGCGGGGAACACAGCGAGGACAGAGCGGGACCCAGGGCGACACAGCGTCGATACAGCGGGGACACAGTGATACACAGCGTGGTACACAGCTGTGAACACAACGGGACACAGTGGGGGCACAGCGGGACACAGCGGGACACAGTGGGACGCAGCAGGGACAAAGCTTGAGACACAGCGGGGTACAGAGCGGGAGACAGCGGGGGACACAGCGAGGACACAGCAGTACACAGCGCTGACACTGCAGGGCACACAGCGGTACACAGCGGGGAACACAGCGGGGGACACAGCGGGTCACAGAGGGACACAGCGGGGGACACAGGGGGGACACAGCGGGACACAGTGGGGGACACAGCGAGGACACATTGGGACACAGCAGGGACACAGCGGGACGCAGCGGGGGACACAGCAGTACACATCGGGACACAGCGGGACACAGCGAGGGACGCAGAGGGGTACACAGCGGGATAAAGCGGGGAACACAGCAAGGACACAACGGGATCAAGCGGGACACAGCGTCGATACAGCGGGAACACAGCGGGACACAGTGGGGTACACAGCTGGGGACACAGCGGGACACAGCGGGGAACACAGGGAAGACATAGCGGGACCCAGCGGGACCCAGCGTCGTTACAGCGGGGACTCAGCGGGACACAGCGGGGTGTACAGCTGGGTACACAACGGGACACTGCGGGGGACACAGCGAGGACACAGAGGGACACAGCGGGACACTGCGGGAACATAGTGGGACACAGCAGGGTACACAGCGGGACACAGCGCTACACAGCTAGGGACACAGCGGGGACAAAGCGGCAGACAGCGGGGGACACAGCGAGGACACAGTGGGACACAGCGGCGACACAGAGGGGACACAGCGTGGTACCCAGCTGTGGACACAAGGGGACAGAGTTGGGGCACAGCGAGACACAGCGGGACACAGCGAGGACACAGCGGGACACATTGGTGACACAGCGGGGGA
Organism: Dipodomys ordii; assembly: GCF_000151885.1. Lineage (NCBI taxonomy): Eukaryota > Metazoa > Chordata > Mammalia > Rodentia > Heteromyidae > Dipodomys > Dipodomys ordii. Next base: position 1,395 of record NW_012289878.1, on the reverse strand, counting down.
CACAGCAGGACACAGCAGCGGACACAGCGGGGGACACAGCGGGACACAGCGCGACACAGCGGGGGACACAATGGGGACACAGCAGGACACAGCAGGGGACACAGCGAGGACACAGCGGAACATAGCGGGGGACACAGAGAGGACACAGCGGGACACAGCGAGACAAAGCGGGACACAGCGTGGACACAGCAGTAGACACAGTGGGACATAGCAGGGGACACAGCTGGGGACACAACGGGACACAGCAGGGGACACAGCGAGGACAGAGCGGGACACAGCGGGACACAGCGGGGACACAGCGTCGATACAGCGGGGACACAGCGAGACCCCGCGGGCAACACAGGAAGGAAACAGCGGGACCCAGTGGGACACAGCGTCGATACAGCAGGACACAACGGGGTACACAGCTGGGGACACAACAGGACAAAGCGGGGGACACAGCGGTACACAGCGGGACATAGCGGGGGACACAGCGAGACCCAAAGGGAGACCCAGCGAGTACAGAGCGGGACACAGCGGGGGACACAGCGGGACACAGCGTCGATACAGCGGGCACACAGCGTTACACAGTGTGGTACACAGCTGTGGACACAACGGGACACAGTGGAGGCACAGCGGGGAAAAACGTGAGACACAGCGGGGGACAGAGCTGGAGACAGCAGGGGACACAGCGAGGACACAGCAGGACACAGCGTTGACACAGCGGGGTCTCAGCGGGGGACACAGCGGGAGACAAAGAGGGACACCACGGAACACAGCGGGACACAGCAGGAAACAGCAGTGATACTGCGTGGACACAGTTGGACACAGCGGGGGACACAGCGGGACACAGAGGGGGACAGAGCGGGACACAGTGGGGGACAGAGCGTGGGACACAGCGAGACACAGCGGGGACAAAGCTGGTCACATCGGGGTACACAGAGGTACACAGCGGGGACGCAGTGGGGAAACAGCGTGACACAGCAGGACACAGCGGGACACAGCGGGGGACATAGCAAGGACACAGCGGCACATAGCATGAGACACAGCAAGGACACAGTGGGACACAGCGGGGGACACAGTGGGACTTAGTGGGGGACACAGCGGGGGACATAGCGGGACACTTCGGGACACCGCGGGGGACACTGGGAGGACACAGCGGGATACAGCGGGGGACAGAGCGAGGACACATTTGGACACATTGGGACACAGCGTGATTCAGCGGGGGACACAGCAGTATACAGCGGGACAAAGTGGGACACAGCGGGGACACAGTGGGACACAGCGGGACACAGCGGGGACACAGTGGGGACACAGCTGGACACAGCGGGGGACACAGCGTGTGGACACAGCGACACTCAGTTGGTGGTCCCAGTGGGTGACTCAGTAGGGACACAGCAGGGACACATCTAGGAT
>NW_012289877.1:0-14565 GCF_000151885.1 Dipodomys ordii | reverse complement strand
AAGCAGGAGAAGCAGAATCAAAATGAAATAGAAGAATGGATAAGATAGCAGAAGCAGAAAGAGAAGCAGAAACAGAAGGAGAAGCAGAAATAGAAGCTGAAGAAGCAGAAGCAGAACCTGAGGCAGAAGGAGAAGCAGAAGAAGCAGAATCTGGAGAAGAAGGAGAACCAGAAAGAGAAGCAGAAGCAGAAAGAGAAGCAAAAGCAGAAGGAGAAGCAGAAAGAGAATCAGCAGGAATAGCAGAATAACGAGAAGGAGAAACAGAAGGAGAAGAAGAATGAGAAGCAGAAGGAGAAGCAGGAAAAACAGAAGAAGCAGAAACAGACGGAGAAGCAGAAGAAGGAGAAGCCGAAGCAGAAGAAGAAGCAGAAGGAAAAGCACAAGCAGAAGGAGATGCAGAAGGAGTAGCAGGAGAAGCAGAAGAAGCAGAAGCAGAAGGAGAAGCAGAAGGAGAAGAAGCAGAAGCAGAAGAAGCAGAAGGAGAAGTAGAAAGAGAAGCCGACGAAGAGAAGCAGAACGAGAAGCAGGAGAAGCAGAAGAAGCAGAGCGTGCGAAGCAGAAGCAAAAGAAACAGAAGAAACAGAAAAAGCAGAAGAAGCAGAAGAAGAAGCAGCAGGAGAAGCAGAAGAAGAAGAAGGAGAAGGAGAAAGAGAAGGATTAGGAGTAGGAGAAACAGAAGGATAAGCAGAAGCAGAAAGAGAAGGAGAAGGAGAAGCAGGAGAAGCAGAAGAAGCAGAAGCAGGAGAAGCAGAAGTAGAAGAAATATAGGAAGGAGAAGAAGCAGAAGGAGAAGCAGAAACAGAAGGAAAAGCAGAAAGAGACGCAGGAGAAGCAGAAGAAGCAGCAGCAGGAGAAGCAGAAGCAGAAGAAGCCGAAGAAGCAGAAGCAGAACCTGAAGCAGAAGGAGAAGCAGAAGAAGCAGAATCTGGAGAAGCAGAAGCAGAAAGAGAAGCAAAAGCAGAAGGAGAAGCAGAAGGGGAAGCAGAAGAAACAGAAGAAGCAGAGGCAGTAGCAGAAGAAGCAGAAGATGCAGAAGCAGAAGGAGAAGCAGAAGGAAAAGCAGAAGAACGAGAAGGAGAAGGAGTAGGAGAAACAGAAGGAGAAGCAGAAAGAGAAGCAGAAGAAGGAGCAGGAGAAGGAAAAGCAGCAGGAGAAGCAGAAAGAGCAGCAGAAGGAGAAGCAGAAGCAGAAGTAGAAGCAGAAGAAGGAGAAGCAGAAGGAGAAGCGTAAAGAGAAACAGAAGGAGAACAGGAGAAGCAGAATCAAAAGAAATAGAAGAAGGATAAGAAGCAGAAGCAGAAAGAGAAGCAGAAACAGAAGGAGAAGCAGAAATAGAAGCAGAAGAAGCTGAAGAAGCAGAAGCAGAACCTCAAGCAGAAGGAGAAGCAGAAGAAGCAGAATCTGGAGAAGAAGGAGAAACAGAAGGAGAAGCAGAAGGAGAATCAGAAGGAGAAGCAGAAGAAGCAGAAGGAGAAGCAGAAGCAGAAGAAGCAGAAGGAGAAGCAGAAGGAGAAACAGAAGCAGAAGAAGCAGCAGAAGGAGAAGCAGAAGCAGAAGAAGATGCAGAAGGAGAAGCAGAAGAAGCAGAAGCAGAAGGAGAAGTAGAAGTAGGAGAAGGAAGAGCCGCAGAAGAAATAGGAGAAGCAGAAGGAGAAGCAGAAGCAGAATGAGAAGCAGAAAGAGAAGCAGTAGAAGCAGAAGAAGCAGGAAAAGTAGAAGCAGAAGAAAGAGAAGAAGAAGAAGAAGAAGAAGAAGAAGAAGAAGAAGAAGAAGAAGAAGAAGAAGAAGAAGAAGAAGAAGAAGAAGAAGAAGGAGGAGGAGGAGGAGGAGGAGGAGGAGGAGGAGGACGAGGAGGAGGACGAGGAGGAGGAGGAGGAGGAGAAGGAAAAGGAGAAGCAAAAGGAGAAGCAGTAGAAGCAGAAGAAGCAGAAGCAGAGAAGCAGAAGCAGAAAAAAAAGAATAAGCAAAAGAAGCAGAATCAGAGGGAGAAGCCGAAGAAGGAGAATGAGCAGAAGGAGAAGGAGAAGCAGAAGGAGAATCAGAAGGAGAAGCAGAAGAAGGAGAAGCAGAAGCAGAAGTAGCAGCAGAAGGAGAAGCAGAAGCAGAAGGAGAAGCAGAAGAAGCAGAAGCAGAAGGATAAACAGAAGTAGGAGAAGGAGAAGGAGAAGGAAGGGCAGCAGAAGCAATAGGAGAAGCAGAAGGAGAAGCAGAAGCAGAATGAGAAGCAAAAAGAGAAGCAGTAGAAGCAGAAAAACCAGGAGAAGCAGAAGAAAGAGCAGAAGAAGAAGAAGAAGAAGAAGAAGAAGAAGAAGAAGAAGAAGAAGAAGCATAAGGAGAAGCATAAGGAGAAGCATAAGGAGAAGCTGTAGATGCAGGAGAAGCAGAAGAAATAGAATAAGCAAAAGAAGCAGAAGCAGAAGCAGTGGGAGAAGCAGAAGAAGGAGAAGGAGAAGGAGCAGCAGAAGGAGAAGCAGAAGCAGAAAGATAAGCAGAAACAGAAGGAGAACAAAAGGAAAAGCAGGAGAATCAGAAGAAGCAGAAGTAGAAACAAAAAGAGAAGTAGAAGAAGGAGAAGCAGAAGTAGAATCAGAAGAAACAGAAGAAGAAGAAGAAGAAGAAGAAGAAGAAGAAGAAGAAGAAGAAGAAGAAGAAGAAGAAGAAGAAGAAGAAACAGAAGCAAAAGAAACAGAAGAAGGAGAAGAGCAGAAGCAGAAGCAGAAGGAAAAGCAGAAGCAGAAGGAGAAGCAGAAAGAGAAGCAGGAGAAGCTGAAGAAGCAGGAGAAGCAGAAGCAGAAGAAACAGGAGAAGCCGAAGAAACAGAAGCAGAATCTGAAGCAGAAGGAGAAACAGAAGAAGCACAATGTGAAGCAGAAGCAGAAGAAACAGAAATAGTAGAATAAGCAGAAGCAGAAGCACCAGGAGAAGCAGAAGACGAAGAAGGAGAAGGCGAAAGAGAAGGATTAGGAGTAGGAGAAGCAAAAGGATAAGCAGAACCAGAAAGAGATGCAGAAGGAGAAGCAGCACGAGAAGTAGGAGTAGCAGGAGAAGAAGAAGCAGGAGAAGCAGAAGAAACAGAAGGCGCAGAGGCAGAAGGAGAACAGAAGGAGAAATTGAAGCAGAAGCAGAAGCAGAAGGAGAAGCAGAAGCAGAAGCAGAAGCAGAAGAAGGAGAAGGACAAGGAGAAGGAGAAAGAGAAGCAGAAAGAGAAGCAGAACGAGAAGCAGGAGAAGCAGAAGCTGGAGAAGCCGAAGCAGAAGAAACAGAAGAAGGGGAAGAAGTAGAAGCAGAAGGAGAAGCAGAAACAGAAGGAAAAGCAGAAAAGAGAAGCAGGAGAAGCAGAAGAAGCAGAATCTGGAGAAGCAGAAGGAGAAGCAGAAGCAGAAAGAGAAGCAAAAGCAGAAGGAGAAGCAGAAGAAACAGAAGAAGCAGAGGCAGTATCAGAAGAAGCAGAAGATTCAGAAGCAGAAGGAGAAGCAGAAGGAAAAGCAGAAGAACTAGAAGGAGAAGGAGAAGGAGAAACAGGAGTAGAAGCAGAAAGAGAAGCAGAAGAAGGAGCAGTAGAAGGAAAAGTGGCAGGAGAAACAGAAAGAGCAGCAGAAGGAGAAGCAGGAAATGCAGAAACAGGAGAAGAACAAGCAGAAGATACAGGAGAAGGTCAAGAAGCAGAAGCAGAAGGAGAAGCAGAAAGAGAAGGAGGGGAAGCAGAAGAAGCAGAAGCATGAGAAGCAGAAGCATAAGAATCCGAAGAAGCAGAAGCAGAACCTGAAGCAGAAGAAGCAGGAGAAGCAGAAGAAGCAGAATCTTAAAAGCAGAATGAGAAGCAGAAGGAGAAGGAGAAGCAGAAAGAGAATCAAAAGCAGAAGGAGAAGCAGAAGAAACAGAAGAAGTAGAAGCAGTAGCAGTTGTAGCAGAAGCAATAGGAAAAGCAGAAGGAAAAGCAGAATAACAAGAAGGAAAAGGAGAAACAGAAGAAGAAGCAGAAAGAGAAGCAGGTAAAGCAGAAGAAGAAGAAGAAGCAGAAGGAGAATCAGAAGGAGAAGCAGAAGAAGGAGAAGGAGAAGCAGAAGCAGAAGAAGATGCAGAAGGAGAAGCAGAAGAAGCAGAAGCAGAAGGAGAAGCAGGAAAAGCAGAAGCAGAAGCAAAAGGTGAAGCAAAAGAAGGAGAAGGAGAAGCAGAGGCAGAAGAATAAGGACAAGCACAAACAGAAGGAGATGCAGAAGGAGAAGCAGGAGAAGCAGAAGAAGCAGAAGATGAAGGAGAAGCAGAAGTAGGAGAAGGAGAAGGAGGAGAAGCAGAAGCAGAAGGAGAAGCAGAAGCAGAATGAGAAGCAGAAAGAGAAGCAGGAGGAGGACAAGAAGCAGAAGCAGGAGAAGCCGAAAGAGAAGAAGCAGAAACAGAAGCAGAAGTAGAAGCAGAAGCAGAAGGAGAAGCAGCAGAAGAAGTAGAACCAGAAATTCAGGCACGAGAAACAGAAGAAGCAGTAGCAGAAGGAGAAGCAAAAAGAGAATCAGAAGAAGTAGAAAAAGCAGCAGAAGAAGCAGAAAAACAGGCAGAAGAAGCAGAAGCAGAAAGAGAAGTCCAAGCAGAAGAAGCAGAAGAAGAAGCAGTAGAAGCATAAGAAGCAGAAGCAGGAGAAGCAGAACCAGAAGAAAAAGAAGAAGCATAAGAAGCAGAAGCAGAGGGAGAAACAGAAGAAGGAGAAGGAGCAGCAGAAGGTGAAGCAGAAGGAGATGCAGAAGCAGAAAGAGAAGCAGAAATAGAAGGAAAAGAAGAAGGAGAAGTTGGAGAATCAGAAGAAGCAGAAGCAGAAAGAGAAGCAGAAGAAGGAGAAGGAGAAGCAGAAGGAGAAGGACAAGCAGGAGAAGCAGAAGAAGCAGAAGCGGGAGAAGCAGAAGAAGAAGAAGAAACAGAAGAAGGAGAAGGAGCAGAAGGAGAAGCAGAAGCAGAAGGAGAAGCAGAAAGAGAAGCAGAAGAAGCAGTAGCAGGAGAAGCAGAAGCAGAAGAAACAGAAGAAGCCGAAGAATCAGAAGGAGAACCTGAAGCAGAAGGAGAAGCAGAAGCAGCAGAAGCTGCAGCAGAAGCTGGAAAAGCAGAAGCAGAAGAAACCGAACAAGCAGAAGAAGCAGAAGCAGAACGAGAAGCAGAAGAAGAGGGAGAAAGAGAAGGATTAGGAGTAGGAGGAGCAGAAGCAGAATAAGAAGCAGAAAGAGAAGCAGAAGGAGAAGCAGAAGGAGAAACAGAAGAAGCAGAAGCAGGAGAAGCAGAAGCAGAATGAGAAACACAAGAAGGAGAAATTGAAGGAGAAGGAGAATGAGACGGAGAAGCAGAAGGGGAAGTAGGAGAAGCAGAAGAAGAAGAAGCAGGAGAAGCAGAAACAGAAGAAACAGAAGGAGAAGAGCAGAAGCAGAAGGAGAAGCAGAATGAGAAGCAGAAGAAGCAGAAGCTGAAGCAGAAGAAGAAGAAACAGAAAAAGCAGAAGAAGCAGAAGAAGAAGCAGGAGAAGCAGAAGAAGAAGAAGAAGAAGGAGAAAGAGAAAGAGAAGGATTAGGAGTAGGAGAAACAGAAGGATAAGCAGAAGCAGAAAGAGAAGGAGAATGAGAAGGAGAAGCAGGAGCAGTAGTAGAAGCAGAAGAAGGAAAAGCAGAAGGAGAAGCATAAAGAGAAACAGAAGGAGAAGCAGAAGCAGGAGAAGCAGAATCAGAAGAAATAGAAGAAGGAGAAGAAGCAGAAGCAGAAAGAGAAGCAGAAACAGAAGGAGAAGCAGAAATAGAAGCAGAAGCAGCCGAAGAAGCAAAAGCAGAACCTAAAGCAGAAGGAGAAGCAGGAGAAGCAGAAGAAGCAGAATCTGGAGAAGAAGAAGGAGAACCAGAAGGAGAAGCAGAAGCAGAAAGAGAAGCAAAAGCAGAAAGAGAAGCAGAAGGAGAAGCAGAAGAAACAGAAGAAGCAGAATCAGTAGCAGAAGAAGCTGAAGATGCAGAACCAGAAAGAGAAGCAGAAGGAATAGCAGAAGAACGAGAAGGAGAAATAGAAGGAAAAGCAGGAGAAGCAGGAAAAGCAGAAGAAACAGAAGCAGACGGAGAAGCAGAAGAAGGAGAAGGAGAAGCCGGAGCAGAAGAAGAAGCAGAAGGAAAAGCACAAGCAGAAGGAGATGCAGAAGGAGAAGCAGCAAATGCAGAAGACGCAGAAGCAGAAGGAGAAGAAGAAGGAGAAGAATCAGAATCAGAAGAAGCAGAAGCAGAAATAGAAAGAGAAGCCGACGAAGAGAAGCAGAACGAGAAGCAGGAGAAGCAGAAGAAGCACAAGCGGGAGAAGCAGAAGAAGAAGAAACAGAAGAAGGAGAAGAAGCAGAACCAGAAGGAGAAGCAAAAGGAGAAGCAGAAAGAGAAGCAGGAAAAGCAGAAGAAGCAGAAGCAGGAGAAACAGAAGGAGAAGAAACAGGAGAAGGACAAGAAGCAGAAAGAGAAGCAGTAGAATCAGAAGAAGCAGGAAAAGCAGAAGCAGAAGAAAGAGAAGAAGAAGAAGACGAAGAAGAAGAAGAAGCAGAAGCAGCGTAAGGAGAAGCATAAGGAGAAGTATAAGGAGAAGCAGTAGAAGCAGAAGAAGCAGAAGCAGGAGAAGCTGAAGCAGAAGAAAAAGAATAAGCAAAAGAAGCAGAAGCAGAAGCAGTGAGAGAAGCAGAAGAAGGAGAAGGAGAAGGAGCAGCAGAAGGAGAAGCAAAAGCAGAAAGAGAAGCAGAAACAGAAGGAGAACAAGAAGGAGAAGCAGGAGAATCAGAAGAAGCAGAAAGAGAAGGAGAAGAAGGAGAAGCAGAAGTAGAATCAGAAGAAACAGAAGAAGAAGAAGCAGAAGAAACAGAAGCAAAAGAAACAGAAGAAGGAGAAGAGCAGAAGCAGAAGCAGAAGGAGAAGCAGAAGCAGAAGGAGAAGCAGAAAGAGAAGCAGGAGAAGCAGAAGAAGCAGGAGAAGCAGAAGCAGAAGAAACAGGAGAAGCCGAAGAAGCAGAAGCAGAATCTGAAGCAGAAGGAGAAACAGAAGAAGCACAATCTGAAGCAGAAGCAGAAGAAACAGAAATAGTAGAATAAGCAGAATCAGAAGCACCAGGACAAGCAGAGGAACAAGAAGGAGAAGGCGAAAGAGAAGGATTAGGAGTAGGAGAAGCAAAAGGATAAGCAGAAGCAGAAAGAGACGCAGAAGGAGAAGCAACACGAGATGTAGGAGAAGCAGGAGAAGCAGAAGCAAGAGAAGCAGAAGAAACAGAAGACGCAGAAGCAGAATGAGAAGCAGAAGGAGAAATTGAAGCAGAAGGAGAAGAAGAAGCAGAAGGAGAAGCAGAAGAAAGAGAAGGAGAAGTAGAAGCAGAAAGAGAAGCAGAAAGAGCAGCACAACGAGAAGCTCAACGAGAAGCAGAAGCAGGAGAAGCAGAAGCAGAAGAAACTTAAGAAGGAGAAGAAGCAGAAGCAGAAGGAGAAGCAGAAACAGAAGGAAAAGCAGAATTAGAAGCAGGAGCAGGAGAAGAAGCAGCAGCAGGAGAAGCAGAAGCAGAAGAAGCCGAAGAAGCAGAAGCAGAACCTGAAGCATAAGGAGATACAGGAGAAGCAGAAGAAGAAGAATCTGGAGAAGCAGAAGGAGAAGCAGAAGCAGAAAGAGAAGCAAAAGCAGAAGGAGAAGCAGAAGAAACAGAAGAAGCAGAGGCAGTAGCAGAAGATGCAGAAGCTGAAGAAGCAGAAGCAGTAGTAGAAGCAGAAGAAGGAGAAGCATAAAGAGAAACAGAAGGAGAAGCAGGAGAAGCAGAAGCAGGAGAAGCAGAATCAGAAGAAATAGAAGAAGGAGAAGAAGCAGAAAGAGAAGCAGAAACAGAAGGAGAAGCAGAAATAGAAGCAGAAGGAGCCGAAGAAGCAAAAGCAGAACCTAAAGCAGAAGGAGAAGCAGAAGAAGCAGAATCTGGAGAAGAAGAAGGAGAACCAGAAGGAGAAGCAGAAGCAGAAAGAGAAGCAAAAGCAGAAGGAAAAGCAGAAGAAACAGAAGAAGCAGAATCAGTAGCAGAAGAAGCTGAAGATGCAGAAGCAGAAAGAGAAGCAGAAGGAATAGTAGAAGAACGAGAAGGAGAAATAGAAGGAGAAGCAGAAGGAGAAGCAGGAAAAGCAGAAGAAACAGAAGCAGACGGAGAAGCAGAAGAAGGAGAAGGAGAAGCCGGAGCAGAAGAAGAAGCAGAAGGAAAAGCACAAGCAAAAGGAGATGCAGAAGGAGAAGCAGGAAATGCAGAAGACGCAGAAGCAGAAGGAGAAGAAGAAGGAGAAGAATCAGAATCAGAAGAAGCAGAAGCAGAAATAGAAAGAGAAGCCGACGAAGAGAAGCAGAACGAGAAGCAGGAGAAGCAGAAGAAGCACAAGCGGGAGAAGCAGAAGAAGAAGAAACAGAAGAAGGAGAAGGAGTAGAACCAGAAGGAGAAGCAGAAGGAGAAGCAGAAAGAGAAGCAGGAAAAGCAGAAGAAGCAGAAGCAGGAGAAGCAGAAGGAGAAGAAACAGGAGAAGGACAAGAACCAGAAAGAGAAGCAGTAGAAGCAGAAGAGGCAGGAAAAGCAGAAGCAGAAGAAAGAGAAGAAGAAGAAGACGAAGAAGAAGAAAAAGAAGCAGCAGCATAAGGAGAAGCATAAGGAGAAGTATAAGGAGAAGCAGTAGAAGGAGAAGAAGCAGAAGCAGGAGAAGCTGAAGCAGAAGAAAAAGAATAAGCAAAAGAAGCAGAAGCAGTGAGAGAAGCAGAAGAAGGAGAAGGAGAAGGAGCAGCAGAAGGAGAAGCAGAAGCAGAAAGAGAAGCAGAAACAGAAGGAAAACAAGAAGGAGAAGCAGGAGAATCAGAAGAACAGAAAGAGGAGTAGAAGGAGAAGCAGAAGTAGAATCAGAAGAAACAGAAGAAGAAGAAGCAGAAGAAACAGAAGCAAAAGAAACAGAAGAAGGAGAAGAGCAGAAGCAGAAGGAGAAGCAGAAGCAGAAGGAGAAGCAGAAAGAGAAGCAGGAGAACCAGAAGAAGCAGGAGAAGCAGAAGCAGAAGAAACAGGAGAAGCCGAAGAAGCAGAAGCAGAATCTGAAGCAGAAGGAGAAACAGAAGAAGCACAATCTGAAGCAGAAACAGAAGAAACAGAAATAGTAGAATAAGCAGAAGCAGAAGCACCAGGACAAGCAGAAAAACAAGAAGGAGAAGGCGAAAGAGAAGGATTAGGAGTAGGAGAAGCAAAAGGATAAGCAGAAGCAGAAAGAGACGCAGAAGGAGAAGCAGCACGAGAAGTAGGAGAAGCAGGAGAAGCAGAAGCAAGAGAAGCAGAAGAAACAGAAGACGCAGAAGCAGAATGAGAAGCAGAAGGAGAAATTGAAGAAGAAGGAGAAGCAGAAGCAAAAGGAGAAGCAGAAGAAGGAGAAGGAGAAACAGAAAGAGAAGCAGAAAGAGAAGCACAACGAGAAGCAGGAGAAGCAGAAGCAGGAGAAGCAGAAGCAGAAGAAACATAAGAAGGAAAAGAAGCAGAAGCAGAAGGAGAATCAGAAACAGAAGGAAAAGCAGAAATAGAAGCAGGAGCAGCAGAAGAAGCAGCAGCAGGAGAAGCAGAAGCAGAAGAAGCCGAAGAAACAGAAGAACAACCTGAAGCATAAGGAGATACAGGAGAAGCAGAAGAAGCAGAATCTGGAGAAGCAGAAGGAGAAGCAGAAGCAGAAAGAGTGGCAAAAGCAGAAGGAGAAGCATAAGGAATAGCAGAAGAAACAGAAGAAGCAGAGGCAGTAGCAGAAGATGTAGAAGTAGAAGGAGAAGCAGAAGGAAAAGCAGAAGAACGAGAAGGAGAAGGAGAAACAGAAGGAGAAGCAGAAAGAGAAGCAGAAGAAGGAACAGGAGAAGGAAAAGCAGCAGGAGAAGCAGAAAGAGAAGCAGAAAGAAAAGCAGAAGGAGAAGCAGGAGATGCAGAAACAGGAGAAGAACAAGCAGAAGAAACAGGAGAAGGACAAGGAGCAGAAGCAAAAGGAGAAGCAGAAAGAGAAGGAGGGGAAGCAGAAGAAGCAGAAGCAAGAGAAGCAGAAGCATAAGAATCCGAAGAAGCAGAAGCAGAACCTGAAGCAGAAGGAGAAGCAGGAGAAGCAGAAGAAGCAGAATCTTAAAAGCAGAATGAGAAGCAGAAGGAGAAGCAGAAGCAGAAAGAGAATCAAAAGCAGAAGGAGAAGCAGAAGAAACAGAAGAAGTAGAAGCAGTAGCAGTTGTAGCAGAAGCAGAAGGAAAAGCAGAAGAACAAGAAGGAGAAGGAGAAACAGAAGGAGAAGCAGAAAGAGAAGCAGGTAAAGCAGAAGAAGAAGAAGCAGAAGGAGAATCAGAAGGAGAAGCAGAAGAAGGAGAAGGAGAAGCAGAAGCAGAAGAAGATGCAGAAGGAGAAGCAGAAGAAGCAGAAGCAGAAGGAGAAGCAGGAAAAGCAGAAGAAGCAGAAGCAAAAGGTGAAGCAAAAGAAGGAGAAGGAGAAGCAGAGGCAGAAGAAGAAGCATAAGGACAAGCACAAGCAGAAGGAGATGCAGAAGGAGAAGCAGGAGAAGCAGAAGAAGCAGAAGATGAAGGAGAAGCAGAAGTAGGAGAAGGAGAAGGAGGAGAAGCAGAAGCAGAAGGAGAAGCAGAAGCAGAATGAGAAGCAGAAAGAGAAGCAGGAGGAGGACAAGAAGCAGAAGCAGGAGAAGCCGAAAGAGAAGAAGCAGAAACAGAAGCAGAAGGAGAAGCAGAAGCAGAAGGAGAAGCAGCAGAAGAAGTAGAACCAGAAATTCAGGCAGCAGAAACAGAAGAAGCAGAAGCAGAAGGAGAAGCCAAAAGAGAAGCAGAAGGGGAAGTATAAAAAACAGCAGAAGAAGCAGAAAAAAAAGCAGGAGAAGCAGAAGCAGGAAGAGAAGTAGAAGCAGAAGAAGCAGAAGCAGAAGAAGAAGCAGTAGAAGCATAAGAAGCAGAAGCAGGAGAAGCAAAACCAGAAGAAAAAGAAGAAGCATAAGAAGCAGAAGCAGAGGGAGAAACAGAAGAAGGAGAAGGAGCAGCAGAAGGTGAAGCAGAAGGAGATGCAGAAGGAGAAAGAGAAGCAGAAACAGAAGGAGAAGAAGAAGGAGAAGTTGGAGAATCAGAAGAAGCAGAAGCAGAAAGAGAAGCAGAAGTAGGAGAAGGAGAAGCAGAAGGAGAAGGACAAGCAGGAGAAGCAGAAGAAGCAGAAGCGGGAGAAGCAGAAGAAGAAGAAGAAACAGAAGAAGGAGAAGGAGCAGAAGGAGAAGCAGAAGCAGAAGGAGAAGCAGAAAGAGAAGCAGAAGAAGCAGTAGCAGGAGAAGCAGAAGCAGAAGAAACAGAAGAAGCCGAAGAATCAGAAGGAGAACCTGAAGCAGAAGGAGAAGCAGAAGCAGCAGAAGCTGGAAAAACAGAAGCAGAAGAAACCGAACAAGCAGAAGAAGCAGAAGCAGAACGAGAAGCAGAAGAAGAGGGAGAAAGAGAAGGATTAGGAGTAGGAGGAGCAGAAGCAGAATAAGAAGCAGAAAGAGAAGCAGAAGGAGAAGCAGAAGGAGAAACAGAATCAGAAGCAGGAGAAGCAGAAGCACAAAGAGAAGCACAAGAAGGAGGAATTGAAGGAGAAAGAGAAGGAGACGGAGAAGCAGAAGGAGAAGAAGGAGAAGCAGAAGAAGAAGAAGCAGGAGAAGCAGAAACAGAAGAAACAGAAAAAGCAGAAGAAGCAGAAGAAGAAGCAGCAGGAGAAGCAGAAGAAGAAGAAGGAGAAGGAGAAAGAGAAGGATTAGGAGTAGGAGAAACAGAAGGATAAGCAGAAGCAGAAAGAGAAGCAGAAGGAGAAGCAGGAGAAGCAGAACAAGCAGAAGCAGGAGAAGCAGAAGCAGAATGAAAAGCAGAAGAAGGAGAAATTGAAACAGAAGAAGATGCAGAAGGAGAAGCAGAAGCAGAAGTAGAAGGAGAAGAAGGAGAAGCAGAAGGAGAAGCATAAGGAGAAACAGAAGGAGAAGCAGGAGAAGCAGAAGGAGGAGAAGAAGAATCAAAAGAAATAGAAGAAGGATAAGAAGCAGAAGCAGAAAGAGAAGCAGAAGCAGAAGGAGAAGCAGAAATAGAAGCAGAAGAAGCAGAAGCAGAACCTCAAGCAGAAGGAGAAGCAGGAGAAGCAGAAGAAGCAGAATCTGGAGAAGAAGGAGAACCAGAAGGAGAAGCAGAAGCAGAAAGAGAAGCAAAAGCAGAAGGAGAAGCAGAAAGAGAAGCAGAAGAAACAGAAGAAGCAGAAGAGGGAAGCAGTAGCAGAAGAAGCTGAAGACGCAGAAGCAGATAGAGAAGCAGAAGGAATAGCAGAATAACGACAAGGAGAAACAGAAGGAGAAGAAGAATGAGAAGAAGAAGGAGAAGCAGGAAAAACAGAAGAAGCAGAATCAGACGGAGAAGCAGAAGAAGTAGAAGCAGAAGCAGAAGGAAAGGCACAAGCAGAAGGAGATGCAGAAGGAGTAGCAGGAGAAGCAGAAGAAGCAGAAGCAGAAGGAGAAGAAGAAGGAGAAGAAGCAGAATCAGAAGAAGCAGAAGGAGAAGTAGAAAGAGAAGCCGACGAAGAGAAGCAGAACGAGAAGCAGGAAAGCAGAAGAAGCAGAGCGGGAGAAGCAGAAGAAGAAGAAACAGAAGAAATAGAAGGAGCAGAAGCAGAAGGAGGAGCAGAAGCAGAAGAAGCAGAAAGAGAAGCAGGAAAAGCAGAAGAAGCAGAAGCAGGAGAAGCAGAAGCAGAAGAAACAGGAGAAGGACAAGAAGCAGAAGCAGAAGGAGAAGCAGAAACAGAAGGAGAAGCAGAAAGAGAAGGAGGGGAAGCAGAAGAAGCAGAAGCAGGAGAACCAGAAGCATAAGAATCCGAAGAAGCAGAAGCAGAACCTGAAGCAGAAGGAGAAGAAGGAGAAGCAGAAGAAGCAGAATCTGGAGAAGCAGAATGAGAAGCTGAAGGAGAAGCAGAAGCAGAAAGAGAATCAAAAGGAGAAGGAGAAGCGGAAGAAACAGAAGAAGCAGAAGCAGTAGCAGTTGCAGCAGAAGCAGAAGGAGAAGCAAAAGTAAAAGCAGAAGAACGAGAAGGTGAAACAGAAGGAGAAGCAGAAGAAGCAGAAGGATAAGCAGAAGGATAAACAGAAGCAGAAGAAGCAGCAGAAGGAGAAGCAGAAGCAGAATAAGATGCAGAAGGAGAAGCAGGAGAAGCAGAAGAATCAGAAGCAGAAGTAGAAGGAGAAGTAGGAGAAGGAGAAGGAAGAGCCGCAGAAGCAATAGGAGAAGCAGAAGAAGAAGCAGAAGCAGAATGAGAAGCAGAAAGAGAAGCAGTAGAAGAAGAAGAAGCAGGAAAAGCAGAAGCAGCAGAAAGAGAAGAAGAAGAAGAAGAAGAAGAAGAAGAAGAAGAAGAAGAAGAAGAAGAAGAAGAAGAAGAAGAAGAAGAAGAAGAAGAAGAAGAAGAAGAAGAAGAAGAAGAAGAAGAAGAAGGAGAAGAAGAAGAAGGAGAAGGAGAAGGAGAAGCAGTAGAAGCAGATGAAGCAGAAGCAGGAGAAGCAGAAGCAGGAGAAGCAGAAGAAAAAAATAAGCATAAGAAGCAGAATCAGAGGGAGAAGCAGAAGAAGGAGAAGAAGAAGCAGAAGAAGCAGCAGAAGCAGAAGCAGAAGCAGAAGAAGATGCAGAAGGAGAAGCAGGAGAAGCAGAAGAAGGAGAAGGAGAAGGCGAAAGAGAAGGATTAGGAGTAGGAGAAGCAAAAGGATAAGCAGAAGCAGAAAGAGACGCAGAAGGAGAAGCAGCACGAGAAGTAGGAGAAGCAGGAGAAGCAGAAGCAGGAGAAGCAGAAGAAACAGAAGACGCAGAAGCAGAATGAGAAGCAGAAGGAGAAATTGAAGCAGAAGCAGAAGGAGAAGCAGAAGCAGAAGCAGAAGAAGGAGAAGGAGAAGCAGAAAGAGAAGCAGAAAGAGAAGCACAACGAGAAGCAGGAGAAGCAGAAGCAGGAGAAGCAGAAGCAGAAGAAACATAGGAAGGAGAAGAAGCAGAAGCAGAAGGAGAAGCAGAAACAGAAGGAAAAGCAGAAAGAGAAGCAGGAGCAGCAGAAGAAGCAGCAGCAGGAGAAGCAGAAGCAGAAGAAGCCGAAGAAGCAGAAGCAGAACCTGAAGCAGAAAGAGAAGCAGGAGCAGCAGAAGGAGCAGAATCTGGAGAAGCAGAAGGAGAAGCAGAAGCAGAAAGAGAAGCAAAAGCAGAAGGAGAAGCAGAAGGGGAAGCAGAAGAAACAGAAGAAGCAGAGGCAGTAGCAGAATATGTAGAAGCAGAAGGAGAAGCAGAAGGAAAAGCAGAAGAACGAGAAGGAGAAGGAGAAGGAGAAACAGAAGGAGAAGCAGAAAGAGAAGCAGAAGAAGGAGCAGGAGAAGGAAAAGCAGCAGGAGAAACAGAAAGAGAAGCAGAAAGAAAAGCAGAAGGAGAAGCAGGAGATGCAGAAACAGGAGAAGAACAAGCAGAAGAAACAGGAGAAGGACAAGAAGCAGAAGCAGAAGGAGAAGCAGAAAGAGAAGGAGGGGAAGCAGAA
>NW_012289876.1:0-11370 GCF_000151885.1 Dipodomys ordii | reverse complement strand
CAGCGGGACACAGCGGGACACAGCGGGGGACACAGCGGGGGACAGTGGAGACAAAGAGAGGACACAGCGGGACACAGCGGTGACACAGCTGGACACAAGGGAGTACACAGCGGGACACAGCGGGCACAAAGCTGGGACAGAGCGGGACACAGCTGGACCCAGCGGGACATAGCGGGGGACACAGCGGGACACAGAGGGGGACATAGTGTGAGACACAGCGAGACACATCAGAGACAAAGCTATACACAGCAGGGTACATAGAGGGACACAGCGGGGAAACAGCGGGGGACACAGCGGGACACAGCGGGGAACACAGCGAGGACACAGCGGGACACAGCGGGACACAGCGTCGATACAGCGAGGACACAGTGGGACACAGCGGGGTACACACCTGGGGACACAACGGGACACAGCGGGGGACACATTGAGGACACAGCAGGACACAGTGGGGGACACAGGGGGGACACAGCGGGACACAGCCGGGGACACAGTGAGTACACATTTGGACACAGCGGGGACACAGCGGGACTCAGTGGGGGACACAGCAGTACACATCGGGACACAGCGGGACACAGCGGCGGACACAGAGGGGTACACAGCGGGACACAGCGAGGACACAGCGGGACCCAGCGGGACACAGCGTCATTACAACGGGGACACAGCGGGACAGAGCGGGGTACACAGCTGGGGACACAACGGGGCACAGCGGGGGACACAGCGAGGACACAGTGGGACACAGCGGGACACAGCGGGGACATTGCGGGAACATAGCGGGACACAGCGGGGTACACAGCGGGACACAGCAGGACACAGCTTGTGACCCAGCGGGGACACAGCGGGACACAGCGGGGGACACAGGTAGGACACAGCGGGACACAGCAGGACACAGTGGGGACACACAGGGGATTCAGAGGGGGAAACAGCGGGGAAAAAAGCGGGACACCATGGGACACAGTGTGACACAGCAGGACACAGAGGGAACACTGCGTCGACACAGCAGGACAGAGCGGGGGACACAGCGGGACACAGCGGGACACAGCGGGGGACACAGCGGGGGACAGTGGAGACAAAGAGAGGACACAGCGGGACACAGCGGTGACACAGCTGGACACAACGGAGTACACAGCGGGACACAGCGGGCACAAAGCGGGGACAGAGCGGGACACAGCTGGACACAGCGGGACATAGTGGGGGACACAGCGGGACACAGAGGGGGACACAGTGAGGACACAGTGGGACACAGCGGGGGACACAGCGAGGACACAGCGGTGACACAGCTGGACACAACGAAGTACACAGCGAGACACAGCGGGCACACAGCGGGGACACAGCGGGACACAGCGGGGAACACAGGGAGGACACAGCATGACCCAGTGGGACACAGCGTCGATACAGCGGGGACACAGCAGGACACAGCGGGGTACACAGCTGTGGACACAACGGGACACAGTGGGGGCACAGCGGGACACAGCGGGACAGAGTGGGACACAGATGGGATAAAGCGTGAGACACAGCGGGGGACACAGGGGGGACACAGCGGGACACAGGAGGGGACACAGCGAGGACACATTGGGACACAGCGGGGACACAGCGGGACTCAGCGGGGGACACAGCAGTACACAGCGGGACACAGCGGGTCACAGCAGGGACAGAGCGGGTGACACAGAGGGGTACACAGCGGGACACAGCAGTGGACAAAGCCGGACACAGTGGGGGACCCAGCGAGGACACTGCGGGACACTGCGGGAGACACAGCAAGGACACAGCGGGACACAGTGGAACACAGCGGGACACAGCAGTGACACAGCAGGGGACCCAGCGGGACACAACCGGGGACACAGCGGGACACAGCGGGGCCACAGGGAGGACACAGCAGGACACAGCGGGGGACACAGCGGGAAACAGCGAGGGACACAGCATCGATAGAGCGGGGACACAGCGGGACACAGCGGGGTACACAGCTGGGGACACAACGGGACACAGTGTGGGACATAGCGGGACACAACAGGACACAGTGGGACACAGCGGGACACAGCGGGGGACACAGCGATGACAAAGCGGGACACAGTGGGGGACACAGTGGGACAGAGCAGGGTACACAGCAGGGGACACAGAGGGACCCAGCGGGACACAGCGGGGGATACAGGGGGGACACAGCGGGACACAGCGGGGGACACAGCGAGGACACATTGGGACACAGCGGGGACACAGCAGGACTCAGCGGGGGACACAGCAGTACACAGCGAGACACAGCGGTACACAGCGGAGCACAGCAGGGACACAGCGGGGGACAAAGCAGGACACAGCGGGACACAGCGGGGGACACAGCGGGGGACACAGAGGGGTACACAGCGGGACACAGCAGTGGACAAAGCAGGACACAGTGAGGGACTCTGCGGGAGACACAGCGAGGACACAGCGTGACACAGCGGAACACAGCGGGACACAGCAGGGACAAGCAGGGGACACAGCGGGACACAGAGGGGGACACAGCGGGACACAGCGGGGGACACAGCTGGACACAGCGGGACACAGCGGGGGACACAGCGATGACAAAGCGGGACACAGCGGGGATATAGCGGGGCTCAAAACGGTCACAGCGGGACACAGCAGGACACAGCAGGACACAGCGGGGACACAGCAGGGGACAGAGCGTGACACAGCGTGGGACACAGCGGGACACAGCGGGGGACACAGGGGGACAAAGGGGACACAGCAGGGGACACAGCGAGTACACAGCGGGACACATCTGGGACACAGCGGGAATCAGCGGGGGACACAGCGGGACACAGCGGGGACACAGCAGGGAGACAGCGGGGGACACAGTGGGACAGAGCAGGGGACACAGCAGGGGACACAGAGGGACAGAGCGGGACACAGCAGGGGACACAGGGGGGACACAGCGGGACACAGCGGGGGACACAGTGAGGACACATTGGGAAACAGCGGGGACACAGCGGGACTCAGAGGGGGACACAGCAGTACACAGCGGGACACAGCGGGGCACAGCAGGGACAAAGCGGGGGACACAGCGGGAAACAGCGAGGGACACTGCGGGGGACACAGCGGGACACATTGTGGAACACAGAGAGTACACAGCGGGACCCAGCGGGACACAGCGTCGATACAGCGGGGACACAGCGTGACACAGCAGGGTACATAGCTGGGGACACAACGGGACACAGTGGGGGACATAGCGGGACACAGCGGGACACAGCGGGACACAGCGGGTCACAGCGGGGACAAAGTGGGGACTCAGCGGTGGACACAGCGGGGGACAAACGGGACACCACAGAATACAGCGGGATACAGCGGGACACAGGGGGGACATAGCAGGACACAGCGGGACACAGAGGGGGACACAGCGGGACACAGCGGGGGACAGAGCGGGGGACAAAGCGGGACACCACGGGTCACAGTGTGTCTCATCGGGACACAGCGGCGACACTGCAGGGACACTGTGGGACAAAATGGGGGACACAGCGGGACACAGCGGGAGACAGCATTGGACACAGGAGGGGATAGCGGGGAACAGAGAGGGGACACAGCGGAACACAGCGGTGACACAGCTGGACACAGCTGGGTACACAGCGGGACATAGAGGACACACAGCGGGGACACAGCGGGACACAGCGGGGAACTCACCGGGACACAGCTGGGGACACAACAAGGACACAGCGGAACACTGTGGGAGACACAGCCAGGACACATCCGGACCCAGTGGAACACAGTGTGACACAGCGGGGACACAGCAGGGGACACAGTGGGACACAGTGGAGGACACAGGGGGGACAAAGCGGGACACAGTGGGGGACACAGCGGGACACAGCGGGACACAGCGGGGACACAGCGGTGGACACAGAGGGACAGAGCAGGGGACACAGCAGGAGACACAGAGGGACACAGCCGGACACGGCGATGGACACAGGGGGGACACAGCGGGACACAGGGGGGACACAGTGAAGACACATTGGGACACAACGGGGACACAGCGGGACTCAGCGGGGGATATAGCAGTACACAACGGGACACAGCGGGTCACAGCAGGGAAAGAGCGGGTGACACAGAGGGGTACACAGCGGGACACAGCAGTGGACAAAGCAGGACACCGTGGGGGACACAGCGAGGACACTGCGGGACACTGCGGGAGACACAGCAAGGACACAGCGGGACACAGTGGAACACAGCGGGACATAGCAGTGACACAGCAGGGGACACAGCGGGACACAGCCGGGGACACAGCGGGACACAGCGGGGGAGACAGGGAGGACACAGCGGGACAAAGCGGGGGACAAAGCGGGACACAGCGAGGGACACAGCGTCGATAGAGCGGGGACACAGTGGGGTACACAGCTGGGGACACATCGGGACACAGTGGGGGACATAGTGGGACACAACGGGATGCAGCGGGACACAGCGGGGCACAGCGGGGACAAAGCGGGAGACACAGCAGGGAACAGAGCAGGACACAGCGGGGGACACAGCGAGGACACAGCGGGACACAGCGGGGACACAGCGGGGACTCAGCGGGGGACACAGCGGGGGACAAACGGGACACCACGGAGCACAGCGGGATACAGCGGGACACAACCGGGACAAAGCGGGACTCAGCGGGGAACACAGCAGGGGACAAAGCGGGACACCACGGGACACAGTGTGACACATCGCGCCACAGCGGCGATACCTCGGGGACACAGCGGGACAAAGTGGGGGACACAGCGGGACACAGCGGGGGACACAGCAGGGGATAGCGGGGGACAGAGAGTGGACAGAATGGAACACAGCGGTGTCACAGCTGGACACAGCGGGGTACAAAACGGGACACAGTTGGCACACAGCGCGGACACAGCAAGGACACAGCAGGGGACACAGTGGGACACAGCAGGGACACAGCAGGGGACACAGAGGGACACAGCGGGACACAGCAGGACACAGCGGGGCACAGCAGGGACATAGCAGGACACAGCAGGGGACACAGGGAGGACACAGCGGGACACAGTGGGGGACACAGCGGAACACAGCGAGGGACACAGCGGGGGACACAGTGGGACACAGCGGGGTACACTGAGGGGACACAGCGGGACCCAGCGGGACACAGCGTCGATACAGCGGGGACACAGCGGGACACAGCGGGGTACACAGCTGGGGACACAAGGGGACACAGTGGGGGACATAGAGGGACACACTGGGACACAGCGGGACAAGCGGGGCACAGCGGGGACAAAGCGGGAGACACAGCGGGGAACAGAGCAGGACACAGTGGGGGACACAGCGAGGACACAGCAGGACACAGCGAGGACACAGCGGGACACAGCCGGGGACACAGCGGGACACAACGGGGAACACAGCGGGGGACACAGCGGAACACAGCGGCACACAGCAGGGGACACAGTGGTACACAGCGTGGGACACAGCAAGGACACAGCATAACACAGCGTGGGACAACGCGGGAGACAGCGGGGGACACAGCGAGGACACAGCGGGTCACAGCGGGGACACAGCGGGACACAGCGGGGGACACAACGACGACACAGCAGGACACAGCGGGGGACACAGCGGGGGACACAGCGGAACTCAGCGGGGAACAGTGGGGGACACAGCGGGTCACAGCGGGGTCAAAGCGGGAGACACAGCGGGGAACAGAGCAGGACACAGCGGGGGACACAGCGAGGACACAGCGGGACACAGCGGGGACACAGCGGGGACTCAGCGGGGACACAGTGGGGGACAAACGGGACACCACGGAACACAGCGGGACACAGCAGACACAGCGATGACAATGCGGGCATACAGCGGGCAACAGCGGGGGCACAGCAGGACACAGCAGGGGACAGAGCAGGGGACACACCAGGACACAACGGGGACAAAGTGGGACTCAGCGGGGGACACAGCAGGGGACAAAGCGGAACACCACGGGACACAGTGTGACACAGCGGGACACAGCGGGGACACTGCGGGGACACAGCAGGACAAAGCAGGGGACACAGCGGGACACAACGGGACATAGCGGGGGACACAGCAGGGGACAGCGGGGAACAGAGAGGGGACACAGCGTGACACAGGGGTGACACAGCTGGACACAGCAGGGTACACAGCGGGACACAGCGGGCACACAGCGGGGACACAGCGGGGCACAGTGGGACACAGTGGGGACAGAGCGGGGACACAGCAGGACAAAGCAGGGGACACAGAGGGGACACAGTGGGAAACAGCGGGGGACACAGCGAGGACAGCGGGGAACAGAGAGGGGACACAGCGTGACACAGGGGTGACACAGCTGGACACAGCAGGGTACACAGCGGGACACAGCGGGCACACAGCGGGGACACAGCGGGGCACAGTGGGACACAGTGGGGACAGAGCGGTGGACACATCGGGGGACACAGAGGGGACACAGTGGGAAACAGCGGGGGACACAGCGAGGACACATTGGGACACAGCGGGGACACAGCGGGACTCAGCGGGGGACACAGCAGTACACAGCGGGACACAGCGGGACACAGCGGGGGACACAGTGGGACAGAGCAGGGTACACAGCAGGGTACACAGCAGGGGACACAGAGGGACCCAGCGGGACACAGCGGGGGACCAAGGGGGTCACTGCGGGACACTGCGGGAGACAAAGCGAGGACACAGCGTGACACAGCGGAACACAGCAGGACACAGTTGGGACACAGCAAGGGACACAGCGGGACACAGAGGGGGACAAGTGGGACACAGTGGGGGACACGGGGGGACAATGCGGGACACAGCGGGGGACACAGCGATGACAAAGCGGGACACAGCGGGGACACAGCGGGACTAAACACGGTCACAGCGGGACACAGCGGGACACAGCGGGACACCTCGGGGACACAGCAGGGGACACAGCTGGACACAGCGGGGGACACAGCGGGACACAGCGGGCGACACAGGGGGAACAAAGCGGGACACAGCAGGGGACACAGCGAGGAATCAGCGGGACACATCTGGGACACAGCGGGAATCAGCGGGAGACACAGCGGGACACAGTGGGACAGAGCAGGGGACACAGCAGGGACACAGCGGGGGACACAGTGGGACAGAGCAGGGGACACAGCAGGGGAAACAGAGGGACAGAGCGGACACAGCGGGGGACACAGGGTTGGCAGAGCGGGACACAGCGGGGGACACAGTGAGGACACATTGGGACACAGTGGGGACACAGCGGGACTCAGCGTGGGACACAGCAGTACACAGCGGGACCCAGCGGGACACAGCGTCGATACAGCGGGGACACAGCGGGGTACATAGCTGGGGACACAACGGGACACAGTGGGGGCCATAGCGGGACACAGCGGGACACAGCGGGACACAGGGGGTCACAGCGGGGACAAAGCGGGGACTCAGCAGGGGACACAGCGGGTGACAAACGGGACACCACGGAATACAGGGGAATACAGCGGGACACAGCGGGGGACACAGCAGGACACAGCGGGACACAGAGGTGGACACAGCGGAACACAGCAGGGGACAGAGCGGGGGACACAGCGGGACACAACGGGGACAAAGCGGCACTCAGTGGGGGACACAGGAGGGGACAAAGTGGAACACCACGGGACACAATGTGACACAACAGGACACAGCGGGGACACTGTGGGGAAACAGCGGCATGAAGCAGGGGACATAGTGGGACACAGCGGGACACAGCGGGGGACAGAGCAGGTGACAGCGGGGGACAGAGAAAGGACAGAGCGGGACACAGCGGTGACACCGCTGGACACAGTGGGGTACACAGCAGGACACAGCGGGCACACAGCGGGGACACAGCGGGACACATCGGGACACAGTGGGGACAGAGCGGGACACAGAGGGACACAGCGGGGTACACAGCGGGACACACGGGGGACACAGTGAGGACACAGCGGGACACAGCGGGGACAAAGCGGGGGACACAGCGGGACACAGCAGGGACACAGCAGGACACAGCGGGACACAGCGGGGGACATAGTGGGACACAGCGGGGGACACAGCGACGACAAAACGGGACACAGCGGGGATACAGCAGGACTCAGCAGGTTCACAGCGGGACACAGCGGGACACAGCAGGGACACAGCAGGGGACACAGCGGGACACAGCGTGGGACACAGCGGGACACAGCGGGGAATACAGAGGGACACAGTGGGGAACACAGAGGGACACAGCGGGACACAGCGGGTACAGCGGGGACACAGAAGGGGACAGCTGGGACCCACCAGGGGACAACGTGGACACAGCGGGACACAGCGGGGGACACAGTGGGACACAGCGGGGGACACAGGGGGGACAAAGCGGGACACAGCGGGGGACACAGTGGAATACAGGGGGACACAGCGGGGACTCAGCCGGGACACACCGGGTGACACAGTGGGACAGAGCAGGGGATACAGCAGGGGCCACAGAGGGACACAGCGGGACACAGCGGGGGACACAGCGAGGACACAGCGGGACACAGCAGGGGACACAGCGAGGACACATTGGGACACAGCGGGTACACAGCGGGACTCAGCGGGGGACACAGCAGGTCACAGCGGGACACAGCGGGACACAACGGGGCACAACAGGGACACAGCGTGTGACACAGCAGGGGACACAGCGGGACACAGCGGGGGACACAGCAGGACACAGCAGGGGACACAGGGAGGACACAGCTGGACACAGCGAGGGACACAGCGGGGGACACTGTGGGACACAGCGGGGTACACAGAGAGGACACAGCGGGACCCAGCGGGACACAGCATCGATACAGCGTGGACACAGCAGGACACAGCGGGGTACACAGCTGGGGACACAACGGGACACAGTGGGGGACATAGCGGGACACATCGGGACACAGCGGGACACAGCGGAGCACAATGGGGACAAAGTGGGAGACACAGTAGGGAACAGAGCAGGACACAGCAGGGGACACAGCGAGGACACAGCGGGACACAGCGGTGACACAGCGGGACTCAGCAGGATCACAGCAGGACACAGCGGGACACAGCGGGAAACAGCGGAGACACAGCAGGGGACAGAGCGGGACACAGCGGGGGACACAGGGGGGACAAAGCGGGACACAGCAGGGGACACAGCGGAATACAGCGGGACACAGCGGGGACACAGTAGGGACACAGCAGGGACACAGTGGGACAGAGCAGGGGATACAGCAGGGGCCACAGAGGGACACAGCGGGACACAGCGGGACACAGCGGGGGACACAGCGAGGATACATTGGGACACAGCGGGTACACAGCGGGACTCAGCGGGGGACACAGCAGGACACAACGGGACACAGCGGTACACAGCGGGACACAGAGGGGCACATTGGGGACAAAGTGGGCGACACAGCGGGGAACAGAGCAGGACACAGCAGGGGACACAGCGAGGACACAGCGGGACACAGCGGGGACACAGTGGGGACACAGTGGGGGACACTAAGGGGCACAAACGGGACAACACGGAACACAGCGGGACACAGTGGGATACAGCGGGGACACTGCGTGGATACAGCGGGACACAGCGAGGGACACACCAGGACACAGCGGGACACAGAGGGGGACAAGGCGGGACACAGCGGGGGACAGAGCGGGGGACACAGCAAGACACAACGCGTACAAAGCGAGACACAGCAGATTACACAGCGGGCACACAGCCGGGACACAGCCGGGACACAGCGGAACACAGTGGGGAAAGAGCGGGACAAAGCGTGACACAGTGGGACACAGCGGGGTACACAGCGGGACTCACGGGGGACACAGCGGGGCACACAGTGGGACACACGGTGGACACAGCGAGGACACAGCGGGACACAGTGAGGACACAGCGGGACACAGCAGGGGAAACAGCGGGACACAATGTGGACACAGCAGTTGACACAGCGGGACACAGCGGGGGACAGAGGGGGACACAGCGGGGGACACAGGGAAGACACATTGGGACACAGCGGGGACACAGCGGGACTCCGCGGAGGACACGGCAGTACACAGCGGGACACAGCGGGACACAGAGGGGGACACAGTGGGACAGAGCGGGGGACACAGCAGGGGACACAGAGGGACTCAGCTGGACACAGCGGGGGACACAGGGGGACACAGCGGGACACAGGGGCAGATACAGCGAGGACACATTGGGACACAGCGGGGACACAGCGGGACTCAGCGGGGGACACAGCAGTACACAGCGGGACACAGCAGTGACACAGCTACACACAGCGGGGTACACAGCGGGACACACTGGGCACACAGTGGGGACACAGCGGAGAAAGAGCAGGACACAGCGCGACACAGCGGGTCACAGCGGCGTACACAGCGGGACACACGGGGAACACAGTGTGGACACAGCGGGACACAGCAGGGGACACAGGGGGGACACAGCGGGACACAGCAGGACACAGAGGGGGACACAGTGGGAGAGAGCAGAGGACACAGCAGGAAACACAGCGGGACACAGCGGGGGAAACAGGGGGGACACAGCGGGACACAGCAGGGGACACAGCGCGGACACATTGGGACACAGCGGGGACACAGCGGGACTCAGCGGGGGACACAGCAGTACACAGCGGGACACAGCGGGGGACACAGAGGGGTAAACAGCGGGACACAGCGGGGAACACTGCGAGGACACAGCGGGACCAAGCGAGACACAGCGTCGATACAGCGGGGACACAGCGGGACACAGCGGGGTACACAGCTGGGGACCCAGCGGGACAAAGCGGGACCCAGCAGGACCCAGCGGGGAAACAGCGGGGACACAGTGGGACACAGCAAGGACACAGCGGGACACAGCGGGACACTGCGGGGCACAGCGGGGGACACAGCGGGACACAGAGGGGGACACTGGGAGGACACAGCGGAACACAGCATGGGACAAAGTGAGGACACAGCGGGACACAGCGAGACACAGCAGGACACAGCGTGAAACAGCGGTGAACCTGCAGGGACACAACGGGACACAGCGGGGGACACAGCGGGACCCAGCGGGACACAGCGGGGGACACAGCAGGACACAGATGGGACAAAGCGGGACACAGCGGGGGACACAGCAGGGACAAAGCGTGACACAGTGGGGGACACAGCGAGGACATAGCGGGACACAGCGGTGATACAGCGGGACTCAGCTGGGGACACTGCGGGTCACATCGGGACACAGCGGGGACACAGCAAGGACACAGCAGGGGACACAGCAAGACACAGCCGGACACAGCCGGGGACACAGAGGGACACAGCGAGAGACACAGCGGGGGACACAGCAGGACACAGCGGAGAACAAAGAGAGGACACAGCGGGACCCAGCGGGACACAGCGTCGATAGAGCGGGGACACAGAGGGACCCAGCGGTGACACAGGGGGACTCAGCGGAGGATACTGCGGGACACAGCGGGGGACACAGCG
>NW_012289875.1:0-3205 GCF_000151885.1 Dipodomys ordii | reverse complement strand
AGGACACATCTGGGACACAGCGGGAATCAGCGGGAGACACAGCGGGACACAGTGGGACAGAGCGGTGACACAGCAGGGACACAGCGGGGGACACAGTGGGACAGACAGGGGACACAGCAGGGGAAACAGAGGGACAGAGCGGGACACAGCGGGGGACACAGGGTTGACAGAGCGGGACACAGCAGGGGACACAGTGAGGACACATTGGGACACAGTGGGGACACAGCGGGACTCAGCGTGGGACACAGCAGTACACAGCGGGACCCAGCGGGACACAGCGTCGATACAGCGTGGACACAGCGGGGTACATAGCTGGGGACACAACGGGACACAGTGGGGCCATAGCGGGACACAGCGGGACACAGCGGGACACAGGGGGTCACAGCGTGGACAAAGCGGGGACTCAGCAGGGGACACAGCGGGTGACAAACGGGACACCACGGAATACAGGGGAATACAGCGGGACACAGCGGGGGACACAGCAGGACACAGCGGGACACAGAGGTGGACACAGCGGAACACAACAGGGGACAGAGCGGGGGACACAGCGGGACACAACGGGGACAAAGCGGCCCTCAGCGGGGGACACAGGAGGGGACAAAGTGGAACACCACGGGACACAATGTGACACAACAGGACACAGCGGGGACACTGTGGGGAAACAGCGGGACAAAGCAGGGGACATAGTGGGACACAGCGGGACACAGCGGGGGACAGAGCAGGTAATAGCGGGGGACAGAGAAAGGACAGAGCGGGACACAGCGGTGACACCGCTGGACACAGTGGGGTACACAGCAGGACACAGCGGGCACACAGCGGGGACACAGCGGGACACAACGGGACACAGTGGGGACAGAGCGGGACACAGAGGGACACAGCGGGGTACACAGCGGGACACACGGGGGACACAGTGAGGACACAGCGGGACACAGCGGGGACAAAGGGGGGGACACAGGGGGACACAGCAGGGACACAGAGGGGGACATAGTGGGACACAGCGGGGGACACAGCGACGACAAAGCGGGACACAGCGGGGAAACAGCAGGACTCAGCAGGGTCACAGCGGGACACAGCGGGACACAGCGGGACACAGCAGGGACACAGCAGGGGACACAGCGGGACACAGCGTGGGACACACGGGACACAGCGGAGAATACAGAGGGACACAGTGGGGAACACAGAGGGACACAGCGGGACACAGCGGGTACAGCGGGGACACAGAAGGGGACAACGGGGACCCACCAGGGGACAACGTGGACACAGCGGGACACAGCGGGGGACACAGTGGGACATAGCGGGGGACACAGGGGGGACAAAGCGGGACACAGCGGGGGACATAGTGGAATACAGCGGGACACAGCGGGGACACAGCCGGGACACAGCGGGTGACACAGTGGGACAGAGCAGGGGATACAGCAGGGGCCACAGAGGGACACAGCGGGACACAGCGGGGGACACAGCGAGGACACAGCGGGACACAGCAGGGGACACAGCGAGGACACATTGGGACACAGCGGGTGCACAGCGGGACTCAGCGGGGGACACAGCAGGACACAGCGGGACACAGCAGGACACAGCGGGGCACAACAGGGACACAGCATGTGACACAGCAGGGGACACAGCGGGACACACCGGGGGACACAGCAGGACACAGCAGGGGACACAGGGAGGACACAGCGGGACACAGCGAGGGACACAGTGGGGGACACAGTGGGACACAGCGGGGTACACAGAGAGGACACAGTGGGACCCAGCGGGACACAGCATCGATACAGCGGGGACACAGCAGGACAAAACGGGGTACACAGCTGGGGACAAAACGGGACACAGTGGGGGACATAGCGGGACACATCGGGACACAGCGGGACACAGCAGAGCACAATGGGGACAAAGTGGGAGACACAGCAGGGAACAGAGCAGGGCACAGCAGGGGACACAGCGAGGACACAGCGGGACACAGTGTTGACACAGCGGGACTCAGCAGGATCACAGCGGGACCCAGCGGGACACAGTGGGGGACACAGCAGGACACAGCGGGGACACAGCGGGGACACAGCGGGACACAGCAGGTCACAGCGGGGGACACAGCGGGACACAGCGGGACACAGCGGGGGACTCAGCAGGGACACAGTGGGACACAGTAGGACACAGCGTGGGACAAAGCGGGAGACAGCAGAGGACACAGCGAGGACACAGCTGGACACAGCGGGGACACAGAGGGGACTCAGCAGGGGACATAGAGGGAAAAAAGCGGGACACCACGGGACACAGTAGGACACAGCGGGGACACTGCGGGACACAGCCAGGAGACACAGCGGTGGACAGCGGGGGACAGAGAATGGACACAGCGGAACACAGAGGGGACACAGCTGGACACAGAAGGGTACACAGCGGGGCACAGCGGACACACAGAGGGACAGAGCTGGACACAGAGGGACACAGACGGGACAGAGCGTGACACAGGTGGACACTGAGGGAGACAGAGCGAGGACACAGCCGGATACAGCGAAACACAGCATGACACAGTGGGGACACAGCAGGGGACACAGCGGGACACAGTGGGGGACACAGCGGGACACAGCGGGGTACACAGCAGGGACAAAGAAGGACACAGCGGGGGACACAGCGAGGACACAGCGGGACACAGCTGTGACACAGCGGGACACAGCTGGGGACACTTTGGGACACAGCGGGACACAGAGGGACACAGTAAGGACACAGCGGGGGACAGTGGGGGACACAGCGGGACACAGCAAGGCACAATGGGGTCACAGCAGTGGACACAGCAGGACACAGCGGGGGACACAGCGGGACATAGCGGGGGACACAGCGGGACACAGCGGGACACAGCGGGGGACACAGCGGGAAACAGCGGGGACACAGCGGGGACACAGCGGGACCCAGCAGGACACAGCGGGGGACACAGCGGGACACAGCGGGACATAGCGGGGGACACTGCAGGGACCCATTGGGACACAGTAGGACACAGCGTAGGACAAAGCGGGAGACAGCAGAGGACACAGTGAAGACACAGCTGGACACAGCGGGGACACAGAGGGGACTCAGCAGGGGACATAGTGGGAAAAAAGCGGGACACCACGGGACACAGTAGGACACAGCGGGACACAGCGGGGACACTGCGGGACACAGCCAGGGGACACAGCGGTGGACAGCGGGGGACAGAGAAGGGACACAGCGGGACTGA
>NW_012289874.1:0-1024 GCF_000151885.1 Dipodomys ordii | reverse complement strand
TCAGGTCCTGACACCCCCCCAACACATACATGCATACACACACACACACACACACTATCACATACTGGTGGGCAACAGTGCCAGCAGAATGGGTTGTCTAATATGAAATCTCTAGGAACAGATGATGGAGAAGCTGTCTTTCTGCCCATTCGGTTGTTGCCTTCCATGAAATTCTTTTTCTTCTTTTCTTTTCTTTCTTTCTTTTTTTGTTCTTGTTGTTGTTGGTCATGGGGCTTGAACTCTAGACCTGGGCACTGTCCCTCAGTTCTTCAGCTCAAGGCTAGTGCTCTACCACTTGAGCCACAGCACCACTTCCAGCTTTTTCTGCTTATATGGTGCTGATGAATCAAAAACCCTGGGCCTCATGCATGCAAGGCAAGCACTCTACCACTCAGCCACCTTCCCAACCCTCTTTTTCTTTTCTTTACTTGTGCTGGTCCTAGGACATGAACTCAGGGCCTAAGTGCTGTCCCTGAGTTTTGTTTTTTGCTTGCTTGGTTTTTGTTTTGTTCTTTTGCACAAGGCTGACATTCTACCATTTGAGCCACAGTTCCACTTCTGGCTTTTGTTGTTGCTGTTGTCGGTCCTGGGGCTTGAACTCAGGACCTGGGCACTGTCCATAAGCTCTTTTACTCAAAGCTAGCACTCTACCACATTAAGCCACAATGCCACTTCCAGTTTTTGAGTGGTTTATTGGAGATGAGAGTCTCATGGAGACTTTCCTGCCTGAGCTGGCTTTGAACTATGATTCTCAGATGTCAGCCTCCTGGGTAGCTATGATTACAGGCATGAGCCACAGGTGCCTGGCTGACTTCTGCCTTTTTTGTGTGATTCATTGGAGATTAAGAGTCTCATAGACTTTCCTAGCTAGGCTGGCTTTGAACTATGATCCTCAGATTTCAGTCTCCTGAGTAGCTAGGATGACAGCGATGAGTCACCAGCGCCCACCTCCCACCCCATCCTCACCCTGTCTGTGCCTTAAAACCCACTGGAGGAGATATGCACCTGCCCCATACCCTGGTGA
>NW_012289873.1:0-1011 GCF_000151885.1 Dipodomys ordii | reverse complement strand
ACTCAGGTTCTGGGTGCTATCTTTTGAGCTTTTTTTCAGCTCAAGGATAGCTAGTGGAGCCACAGTTCCACTTCTGGCATTTTGGTTGTTTGTTGGAGATTAAGCGTCTCACAGACTTTCCTGCCCAGGCTGACTTTGAACCTTGATTCTCAGATCTCAGCTTCCTGAGAAGCTAGGATTACAGGTGTGAGCCACTAGTGCCCAGCTGTTGGGTCCAGGTTATTATTCTTCAAGCCAGACAGTGCTATGCTACATGGCTGCTCAAGCCCACAGATGTGAGGAGTGCAGGCTGGTGGTGTTTGTAGGACAGCCTGGTCTGGCCGGGTGGAGCTTGAGCCTCAGGCTGGCGCAATGTATAGGATGGCCCACAGCTAAAACAAGCATCCTGCTTGTGGTTCATGCCTGTAATCCTAACTCCTCAGGAGGCTGATTTCTGAGGATTGTGGTTCAAAGCTAGCCTGGGCAAGAAAGTCTGTGAGACTCTGATCTCCAATAAACCACCAAAAAAGTCAGAAATGGAGCTGTGGCTCAAGTAGTAAAGCAGTAGCCTTTAGCAAAAGAGCTGAGGGACAATACCCAGGCCCTGAGTTCAAATCTAGGACCAACACACACACACACACACACGACAAACATCCTTCTCTAACCTCCCTTCACAGATAAAGGAGGCAGGTGATGACCACAGTTGGATCTCTAGCCACTGTGCATCTGTTGCTCAATACTGGCGGGTCAGCCTTAGTGCGTTGACGTGATACGTCAATCACGTAATGCCAAATCCAGTCATAAAACTTTAAGTAATGCTTCCGTTACTTTCCCCTCCATAAAGTGCTCCTGACACAAGCTGTTTGTGTTGATTTGTTACTCTGCGTTTATTCTTTCCGTGTACTCCTTACAGCCGCCTAATTGTGAATTCGGTACCAAGAAAGCAATATCAAAGTAATTTTCCACAACATTAGTTACAATTTTCTTCTGATCTTTCAAGTGAAACAATCCCTATCCTGTTGGCTTCTCTGA
>NW_012289872.1:0-2951 GCF_000151885.1 Dipodomys ordii | reverse complement strand
GAGAAGCAGAAGGAGAAGGAGAAGCAGGAGAAGCAGAAGAAGCAGAAGCGGGAGGAGCAGAAGAAGAAGAAGAAGAAGAAGAAGAAGAAGAAGAAGAAGAAGAAGAAGAAGAAGAAGAAGAAGAAGAAGAAGAAGAAAAAGAAGAAGAAGAAGAAGAAGAAGAAGAAGAAGAAGAAACAGAAGAAAGAGAAGGAGCAGAAGGAGAAGCAGAAGCAGAAGGAGAAGCAAAAGAGAAGCAGAAGAAGCTGAAGAAGCAGTAGCAGGAGAAGCAGAAGCAGAAGAAACAGAAGTAGCCCAAGAAGCAGAAGGAGAACCTGAAGCAGAAGAGAAGCAGAAGCAGCAGAAGCTGGAAAAGTAGAAGCAGAAGAAACAGAACAAGCAGAAGAAGCAGAAGAAGAACGAGAAGCAGAAGAAGAACAAGGAGAAAGAGAAGGATTAGGAGTAGGAGAAACAGAAGGATAAGCAGAAGCAGAAAGAGAAGGAGAATGAGAAGGAGAAGCAGGAGAAGCAGAAGAAGCAGAAGCAGGAGAAGCAGAAGCAGAATGAAAAGCAGAAGAAGGAGAAATTGAAACAGAAGAAGATGCAGAAGGAGAAGCAGAAGCAGTAGTAGAAGCAGAAGAAGGAGAAGCAGAAGGAGAAGCATAAAGACAAACAGAAGGAGAAGCAGGAGAAGCAGAAGCAGGAGAAGCAGAATCAGAAGAAATAGAAGAAGGAGAAGAAGCAGAAGCAGAAAGAGAAGCAGAAACAGAAGGAGAAGCAGAAAAAGAAGCAGAAGAAGCCGAAGAAGCAAAACAGAACCTAAAGCAGAAGGAGAAGCAGGAGAAGCAGAAGAAGCAGAATCTGGAGAAGAAGAAGGAGAACCAGCAGGAGAAGCAGAAGCAGAAATAGAAGCAAAAGCAGAAGGAGAAGCAGAAGAAACAGAAGAAGCAGAATCAGTAGCAGAAGAAGCTGAAGATGCAGAACCAGAAAGAGAAGCAGAAGGAATAGCAGAAGAACGAGAAGGAGAAACAGAAGGAGAAGCAGAAGGAGAAGAAGGAAAAGCAGAAGAAACAGAAGCAGACGGAGAAGAAGGAGGAGAAGCCGAAGCAGAAGAAGAAGCAGAAGGAAAAGCACAAGCAGAAGGAGATGCAGAAGGAGAAGCAGGAGATGCAGAAGAAGCAGAAGGAGAAGAAGAAGGAGAAGAATCAGAATCAGAAGAAGCAGAAGCAGAAATAGAAAGAGAAGCCGACGAAGAGAAGCAGAACGAGAAGCAGGAGAAGCAGGAGAAGCACAAGCGGGAGAAGCAGAAGAAGAAGAAACAGAAGAAGGAGAAGGAGCAGAAGCAGAAGGAGAAGCAGAATGAGAAGCAGAAAAGCAGAAGAAGCAGAAGCAGGAGAAGCAGAAGGAGAAGAAACAGGAGAAGGACAAGAAGCAGAAAGAGAAGCAGTAGAAGCAGAAGAGGCAGGAAAAGCTGAGGCAGAAGAAAGAGAAGAAGAAGAAGAAGAAGAAGAAGCATAAGAAGAAGCATAAGGAGAAGCATAAGGAGAAGTATAAGGAGAAGCAGTAGAAGCAGAAGAAGCAAAAGAAGCAGAAGCAGGAGAAGCTGAAGCAGAAGAAAAAGAATAAGCAAAAGAAGCAGAAGCAGAAGCAGTGAGAGAAGCAGAAGAAGGAGAAGGAGAAGGAGCAGCAGAAGGAGAAGCAGAAGCAGAAAGAGAAGCAGAAACAGAAGGAGAACAAGAAGGAGAAGCAAGAGAAGCAGAAGAAGCAGAAAGAGAAGGAGAAGAAGGAGAAGCAGAAGTAGAATCAGAAGAAACAGAAGAAGAAGAAGCAGAAGAAACAGAAGCAAAAGAAAGAGAAGAAGGAGAAGAGCAGAAGCAGAAGCAGAAGGAGAAGCAGAAGCAGAAGGAGAAGCAGAAAGAGAAGCAGGAGAACCAGAAGAAGCAGGAGAAGCAGAAGAAGCAGAAGCAGAATCTGAAGCAGAAGGAGAAACAGAAGAAGCACAATCTGAAGCAGAAGCAGAAGAAACAGAAATAGTAGAATAAGCAGAAGCAGAAGCACCAGGACAAGCAGAAGAACAAGAAGGAGAAGGCGAAAGAGAAGGATTAGGAGTAGGAGAAGCAAAAGGATAAGCAGAAGCAGAAAGAGACGCAGAAGGAGAAGCAGCACGAGAAGTAGGAGAAGCAGGAGAAGCAGAAGCAAGAGAAGCAGAAGAAACAGAAGACGCAGAAGCAGAATGAGAAGCAGAAGGAGAAATTGAAGCAGAAGGAGAAGGAGAAGCAGAAGGAGAAGCAGAAGAAGGAGAAGGAGAAGGAGAAGCAGAAAGAGAAGCAGAAAGAGAAGCAGAAAGAGAAGCAGAAAGAAAAGCACAACGAGAAGCAGGAGAAGCAGGAGAAGCAGAAGCAGAAGAAACATAAGAAGGAGAAGAAGCAGAAGCAGAAGGAGAAGCAGAAACAGAAGGATAAGCAGAAATAGAAGCAGGAGCAGCAGAAGAAGCAGCAGTAGGAGAAGCAGAAGCAGAAGAAGCCGAAGAAACAGCAGCAGAACCTGAAGCATAAGGAGATACAGGAGAAGCAGAAGAAGCAGAATCTGGAGAAGCACAAGGAGAAGCAGAAGCAGAAAGAGAAGCAAAAGCAGAAGGAGAAGCATAAGGAGAAGCAGAAGAAACAGAAGAAGCAGAGGCAGTAGCAGAAGATGTAGAAGCAGAAGGAGAATCAGAAGGAAAAGCAGAAGAACGAGAAGGAGAAGGAGAAGGAGAAGCAGAAGGAGAAGCAGAAAGAGAAGCAGAAGAAGGAGCAGGAGAAGGAAAAGCAGCAGATGATGCAGAAAGAGAAGCAGAAGGAGAAGCAGGAGATGCAGAAACAGGAGAAGCAGAAGCAGAAGAAACAGGAGAAGGACAAGAACCAGAAGCAGAAGGAGAAGCAGAATCAGAAGGAGAAGCTGAAAGAGAAGGAGGGAAAGCAGAAGAAGCAGAA
>NW_012289871.1:0-8914 GCF_000151885.1 Dipodomys ordii | reverse complement strand
TTTTGTAAGCTTTTGAGTTAACATGAAAGTTATTATGAAAAGTTTTTGCTCTATCCAAATTTGAACTAAAAAAAATCCAATCTTGACGGGTATAACAATCAACAATATCATTGCCTTCGCTTAAAGGGCCAGGCAGACCAGTATGGGCACGAATATGTAGGGGATAGAAAGGGTGTTGTCGTTGCCAAAGCAATCGTTGTAAGCAACAAAACAAATATCCAACAGGAGAGGCCTGTTTTATTGGCCCTGCAGCCTCCAAGACTCTTAGAGCATTTATAACATAAGCAGAGTCTGAAATTAAGTGAAAAGGAAAAGGACAGGTTTGAAACACTTTTACAACACTTTGTAGGCAAAATCTAAGTCCTCTCCCAACTTCTGCCATGAGGCTACCTGAGGCTCCCGGAGACTACGTAGGCACGAACCAAGGAGCTACAATGTTGCATTCCTCAAGGAACCTCCGTAAAGTAGTCTTTTTTAACTTTAGTCCTTTTGAGCTTAGCAGCTCTTCCAGGGCCAGAAAAATTGGATGTGACGAGGCGGCGCCCATCTTAGTTGTGTTTTTTTTTTTTTTACTTTCACTTCAGGCCTGTATTTTATTTCTTCCCGGGTTTCCGCTCTCTCTTTTATCTACCGAGACGAGCAAAAAATCCCTCCCGCTTTTGTCGCGGATCCCCTCTTACCTGGGACCTTACCCCGCTCTTGTCGCGGATTCCCCTTTTCCTGGGAACTTACCGGTGCACCACCCTGACCGCTGAAAGTTCTGAATCCTGTCGAGCCCCACGTTGGGCGCCACTTGTCGCGACCGCCTCGACCCGCAAGGATGACGCGACAACAGATCCTTCTTTCAGACGGTTTATTCAGGACCTTGTTTACAGCTTCTTTTCTCCTACTTCTCTCCTGCCCGCTTCTTCCTGTTTCTTCTACTTCTCCTTCCCTCCTGTTTCTCCTCCCCATCCGCCCCGCGCTCCGGTTATAAGCCTCCTGGATGGCCAATCCTGAAGCGCCATGTGGCATATACTGATAGGGCTGCAAACACGGAAGCAAACTAGGAGCCAGGTCATAGCCATATAAGGAGTTGTTTTTTACAGAGAGCACTCGTCACGAGGAAGACGGAAGGCGGGAGCCCGCGCCATCTTAGGTCGCAGCCGCACCACGCGGCCCTGCCATTTTTGCTTTTGCAGCCTCTTTGGTCGCGGCTCCGGCAGCTCTCCACAAGAAGCAGGTAAAGCAGAAGAAGAAGAAGCAGAAGAAGAATAAGAAGGAGAAGCAGAAGAAGGAGAATGAGAAGCAGAAGCAGAAGCAGATGCAGAAGGAGAAGCAGAAGAAGCAGAAGCAGAAGGAGAAGCAGGAAAAGCAGAAGAAGCAGAAGCAAAAGAAGGAGAAGGAGAAGCAGAGGCAGAAGAAGAAGCATAAGGACAAGCACAAGCAGAAGGAGATGCAGAAGGAGAAGCAGAAGAAGCAGAAGATGAAGGAGAAGTAGAAGTAGGAGAAGGAGGAGAAGCAAAAGGAGAAGCAGAAGCGGAATGAGAAGCAGAAAGAGAAGCAGGAGAAGCACAAGAAGCAGAAGCAGGAGAAGCCGAAAGAGAAGAAGCAGAAGAAGCAGAATCAGAATCAGAAGTAGTAGCAGAAGCAGAAGGAGAAGCAGCAGAAGAAGTAGAATTAGAAATTCAGGCAGGAGAAACAGAAGAAGCAGAAGCAGAAGCAGAAGGCGAAGCAAAAAGAGAAGGAAAAGGAGAAGGAGAAGAAGCAGCAGAAGGAGAAGCAGCAGAAGAAGCAGAAAAACAAGCAGGAGAAGCAGAAGCACAAAGAGAAGTAGAAGCAGAAGAAGCAGAAGAAGAAGAAGAAGCAGTAGAAGCATAAGAAGCAGAAGCAGGAGAAGCAGAAATAGAAGAAATAAAGAAGCATAAGATGCAGAAGCAGATGGAGAAACAGAAGGAGAAAGAGCACCAGAAGGTGAAGCAGAAGGAGATGCAGAAGCAGAAAGAGAAGCAGAAACAGAAGGAGAAGAAGAAGGAGAAGTTGGAGAATCAGAAGAAGCAGAAGAAGAAAGAGGAGAAGAAGGAGAAGGAGAAGCAGAAGGAGAAGGGCAAGCATGAGAAGCAGAAGAAGCAGAAGCAGGAGAAGCAGAAGAAGAAGAAACAGAAGAAAGAGAAGGAGCAGAAGGAGAAGCAGAAGGAGAAACAGAAAGAGAAGCAGAAGAAGCAGAAGAAGCAGTAGCAGGAGAAGCAGAAGCAGAAGAAACAGAAGAAGCCCAAGAAGCAGAAGGAGAACCTGAAGCAGAAGGACAAGCAGAAGCAGCAGAAGCTGGAAAAGAAGCTGGAAAAGCAGAGCAGAAGAAACAGACAAGGAGAGAGCAGAAGCAGAACGAGAAGCAGAGAGAAGAAGGAGAAAGAGAAGGATTAGGAGTAGGAGGAGCAGAAGGAGAATCAGAAGCAGAAAGAGAAGCAGAAGGAGAAGCAGAAGGAGAAACAGAAGAAGCAGAAGTAGGAGAAGCAGAAGCAGAATGAGAAGCACAAGAAGGAGAAATTGAAGGAGAAGGAGAATGAGACGGAGAAGCAGAAGGAGAAGTAGGAGAAGCAGAAGAAGAAGCAGGAGAAGCAGAAGCAGAAGAAACAGAAGAAGGAGAAGAGCAGAAGCAGACGGAGAAGCAGAAGCAAAAGGAGAAGCAGAAGAAGCAGAAGCTGAAGCAGAAGAAGAAGAAACAGAAAAAGCAGAAGAAGCAGAAGAAGAAGCAGCAGGAGAAGCAGAAGAAGAAGAAGGAGAAGGAGAAAGAGAAGGATTAGGAGTAGGAGAAACAGAAGGATAAGCAGAAGCAGAAAGAGAAGGAGAATGAGACGGAGAAGCAGGAGAAGTAGAAGAAGCAGAAACAGGAGAAGCAGAAGCAGAATGAAAAGCAGAAGAAGGAGAAATTGAAAC
The DNA here is from genome assembly GCF_000151885.1 of Dipodomys ordii. Classification (NCBI taxonomy): domain Eukaryota; kingdom Metazoa; phylum Chordata; class Mammalia; order Rodentia; family Heteromyidae; genus Dipodomys; species Dipodomys ordii. The sequence goes on along the minus strand of NW_012289871.1, from coordinate 5,998 downwards.
AGAAGAAGATGCAGAAGGAGAAGCAGGAGCAGTAGTAGAAGCAGAAGAAGGAGAAGCAGAAGGAGAAGCATAAAGAGAAACAGAAGGAGAAGCAGGAGAAGCAGAAGCAGGAGAAGCAGAATCAGAAGAAATAGAAGAAGGAGAAGAAGCAGAAGCAGAAAGAGAAGCAGAAACAGAAGGAGAAGCAGAAATAGAAGCAGAAGAATCCGAAGAAGCAAAAGCAGAACCTAAAGCAGAAGCAGAAGCAGGAGAAGCAGAAGAAGCAGAATCTGGAGAAGAAGAAGGAGAACCAGAAGGAGCAGCAGAAGCAGAAAGAGAAGCAAAAGCAGAAGGAGAAGCAGAAGGAGAAGCAGAAGAAACAGAAGAAGCAGAATCAGTAGCAGAAGAAGCTGAAGATGCAGAACCAGAAAGAGAAGCAGAAGGAATAGCAGAAGAACGAGAAGGAGAAATAGAAGGAAAAGCAGAAGGAGAAGCAGGAAAAGCAGAAGAAACAGAAGCAGACGGAGAAGCAGAAGAAGGAGAAGGAGAAGCCAGAGCAGAAGAAGAAGCAGAAGGAAAAGCACAAGCAGAAGGAGATGCAGAAGGAGAAGCAGGAAATGCAGAAGACGCAGAAGTAGAAGGAGAAGAAGAAGGAGAAGAATCAGAATCAGAAGAAGCAGAAGCAGAAATAGAAAGAGAAGCCGACGAAGAGAAGCAGAACGAGAAGCAGGAGAAGCAGAAGAAGCACAAGCGGGAGAAGCAGAAGAAGAAGAAACAAAGAAGGAGAAGGAGCAGAAGCAGAAGGAGAAGCAGAAAGAGAAGCAGGAAAAGCAGCAGGAAAAGCAGAAGAAGCAGAAGCAGGAGAAGCAGAAGGAGAAGAAACAGGAGAAGGACAAGAAGCAGAAAGAGAAGCAGTAGAAGCAGAAGAAGCAGGAAAAGCAGAAGCAGAAGAAAGAGAAGAAGAAGAAGACGAAGAAGAAGAAGAAGAAGCAGCAGCATAAGGAGAAGCATAAGGAGAAGTATAAGGAGAAGCAGTAGAAGCAGAAGAAGCAGAAGCAGGAGAAGCTGAAGCAGAAGAAAAAGAATAAGCAAAAGAAGTAGAAGCAGAAGCAGTGAGAGAAGCAGAAGAAGGAGAAGGAGAAGGAGCAGCAGAAGGAGAAGCAGAAGCAGAAAGAGAAGCAGAAACAGAAGGAGAACAAGAAGGAGAAGCAGGAGAATCAGAAGAAGCAGAAAGAGAAGGAGAAGAAGGAGAAGCAGAAGTAGAATCAGAAGAAACAGAAGAAGAAGAAGCAGAAGAAACAGAAGCAAAAGAAACAGAAGAAGGAGAAGAGCAGAAGCAGAAGCAGAAGCAGAAGGAGAAGCAGAAAGAGAAGCAGGAGAACCAGAAGAAGCAGGAGAAGCAGAAGCAGAAGAAACAGGAGAAGCCGAAGAAGCAGAAGCAGAATCTGAAGCAGAAGGAGAAACAGAAGAAGCACAATCTGAAGCAGAAGCAGAAGAAACAGAAATAGTAGAATAAGCAGAAGCAGAAGCACCAGGACAAGCAGAAGAACAAGAAGGAGAAGGCGAAAGAGAAGGATTAGGAGTAGGAGAAGCAAAAGGATAAGCAGAAGCAGAAAGAGACGCAGAAGGAGAAGCAGCACGAGAAGTAGGAGAAGCAGGAGAAGCAGAAGCAAGAGAAGCAGAAGAAACAGAAGGCGCAGAAGCAGAATGAGAAGCAGGAGAAATTGAAGCAGAAGGAGAAGGAGAAGCAGAAGGAGAAGCTGAAGAAGGAGAAGGAGAAGAAGAAAGAGAAGCAGAAAGAGAAGCAGAAAGAGAAGCACAACGAGAAGCAGGAGAAGCAGAAGCAGGAGAAGCAGAAGCAGAAGAAACATAAGAAGGAGAAGAAGCAGAAGCAGAAGCAGAAACAGAAGGAAAAGCAGAAAGAGAAGCAGGAGCAGCAGAAGAAGCAGCAGCAGGAGAAGCAGAAGCAGAAGGAGCCGAAGAAGCAGAAGCAGAACCTGAAGCATAAGGAGATACAGGAGAAGCAGAAGAAGCAGAATCTGGAGAAGCAGAAGGAGAAGCAGAAGCAGAAAGAGAAGCAAAAGCAGAAGGAGAAGCATAAGGAGAAGCAGAAGAAACAGAAGAAGTAGAGGGAGTAGCAGAAGATGTAGAAGCAGAAGGAGAAGCAGAAGGAAAAGCAGAAGAACGAGAAGGAGAAGGAGAAGGAGAAACAGAATGAGAAGCAGAAAGAGAAGCAGAAGAAGGAGAAGGAGAAGGAAAAGCAACAGGAGAAGCAGAAAGAGAAGCACAAGGAGAAGCAGGAGATGCAGAAACAGGAGAAGCATAAGCAGAACAAACAGGAGAAGGACAAGAAGCAGAAGCAGAAGGAGAAGCAGAAACAGAAGGAGAAGCAGAAAGAGAAGGAGGGAAAGCAGAAGAAGCAGAATCAGGAGAAGCAGAAGCATAAGAATGCGAAGACGCAGAAGCAGAACCTGAAGCAGAAGGAGAAGCAGGAGAAGCAGAAGAAGCAGAATCTTGAGAAGCAGATTGAGAAGCAGAAGGAGAAGCAGAAGCAGAAAGAAAATCAAAAGCAGAAGGAGAAGCAGAAGAAACAGAAGAAGTAGAAGCAGTAGCAGGTGTAGCAGAATCAGAAGGAAAAGCAGAAAAAAAGGAAGGAGAAGGAGAAACAGAAGGAGAAGTAGAAGGAGAAGCAGAAAGAGAAGCAGGTAAAGCAGAAGAAGAAGAAGCAGAAGGAGAATCAGAAGGAGAAGCAGAAGAAGGAGAAGTAGAAACAGAAGCAGAAGAAGATGCAGAAGGAGAAGCAGGAGAAGCAGAAGAAGCAGAAGCAGAAGGAGAAGCAGGAGAAGCAGAAGAAGCAGAATCTGGAGAAGCAGAAGGAGAAGCAGAAGCAGAAAGAGAAGCAAAAGCAGAAGGAGAAGCAGAAGAAACAGCGGAAGCAGAGGCAGTAGCAGAAAAAGCAGAAGATTCAGAAGCAGAAGGAGAAGCAGAAGGAAAAGCAGAAGAACTAGAAGGAGAAGGAGAAGGAGAAACAGGAGTAGAAGCAGAAAGAGAAGCAGAAGAAGGAGCAGTAGAAGAAAAAGCAACAGGAGAAACAGAAAGAGCAGCAGAAGGAGAAGCAGGAAATGCAGAAACAGGAGAAGAACAAGCAAAGAAACAGGAGAAGAAGAAACAGGAGAAGGACAAGAAGCAGAAGCAGAAGGAGAAGCAGAAAGAGAAGGAGGGGAAGCAGAAAAAGCAGAAGCATAAGAATCCGAAGAAGCAGAAGGAGAACCTCAGGGAGAAGGAGAAGCAGGAGAAGCAGAAGAAGCAGAATCTGGAGAAGCAGAATGAGAATCAGAAGGAGAAGCAGAAGCAGAAAGAGAATCAAAAGCAGAAGGAGAAGCAGAAGAAACAGAAGAAGTAGAAGCAGTAGCAGTTGTAGCAGAATCAGAACGAAAAGCAGAAGTAAAAGCAGAAGAACAAGAAGGAGAAGTAGAAACAGGAGAAGCAGAAGGAGAAGCAGAAAGAGAAGCAGGTAAAGCAGAAGAAGAAGAAGCAGAAGGAGAATCAGAAGGAGAAGCAGAAGAAGGAGAAGGAGAAGCAGAAGCAGAAGAAGATGCAGAAGGAGAAGCAGATGAAGCAGAAGCAGAAGGAGAAGCAGGAAAAGCAGAAGAAGCAGAAGCAAAAGGTGAAGCAAAAGAAGGAGAAGGAGAAGCAGAGGCAGAAGAAGAAGCATAAGGACAAGCACAAGCAGAAGGAGATGCAGAAGGAGAAGCAGAAGAAGCAGAAGATGAAGGAGAAGCAGAAGTAGGAGAAGGAGAAGGAGGAGAAGCAGAAGCAGAAGGAGAAGCAGAAGCAGAATGAGAAGCAGAAAGAGAAGCAGGATGAGGACAAGAAGCAGAAGCAGGAGAAGCCGAAAGAGAAGAAGCAGAAACAGAAGCAGAAGGAGAAGCAGAAGCAGAAGGAGAAGCAGCAGAAGAAGTAGAACCAGAAATTCAGGCACGAGAAACAGAAGAAGCAGAAGCAGAAGGAGAAGCAAAAAGAGAAGCAGAAGGAGAAGTAGAAAAAGCAACAGAAGAAGCAGAAAAACAAGCAGAAGAAGCAGAAACAGAAAGAGAAGTAGAAGCAGAAGAAGCAGAAGAAGCAGAAGAAGAAGCAGTAGAAGCATAAGAAGCAGAAGCAGGAGAAGAAGAACCAGAAGAAAAAGAAGAAGCATAAGAAGCAGAAGCAGAGGGAGAAACAGAAGAAGGAGAAGGAGCAGCAGAAAGTGAAGCAGAAGGAGATGAAGAAGCAGAAAGAGAAGCAAAAATAGAAGGAGAAGAAGAAGGAGAAGTTGGAGAATCAGAAGAAGCAGAAGCAGAAAGAGAAGCAGAAGAAGGAGAAGGAGAAGCAGAAGGAGAAGGACAAGCAGGAGAAGCAGAAGAAGCAGAAGCAGGAGGAGCAGAAGAAGAAGAAGAAGAAACAGAAGAAGGAGAAGGAGCAGAAGGAGAAGCAGAAGCAGAAGGAGAAGCAGAAAGAGAAGCAGAAGAAGCAGAAGAAGCAGGAGCAGAAGAAGCAGAAGCAGAAGAAACAGAAGAAGCCCAAGAAGCAGAAGGAGAACCTGAAGCAGAAGGAGAAGCAGAAGCAGCAGAAGCTGGAAAAGCAGAAGCAGAAGAAACCGAACAAGCAGAAGAAGCAGAAGCAGAACGAGAAGCAGAAGAAGAAGGAGAAAGAGAAGGATTAGGAGTAGGAGGAGCAGAAGCAGAATAAGAAGCAGAAAGAGAAGCAGAAGGAGAAGCAGAAGGAGAAACAGAAGAAGCAGAAGCAGGAGAAGCAGAAGCAGAAGCAGAATGAAAAGCACAAGAAGAAATTGAAGGAGAAGGAGAAATTGAATGAGACGGAGAAGCAGAAGGAGAAGTAGGAGAAGCAGAAGAAGAAGAAGCAGGAGAAGCAGAAACAGAAGAAACAGAAGGAGAAGAGCAGAAGCAGAAGGAGAAGCAGAAGGAGAAGCAGAAGAAGCAGAAGCTGAAGCAGAAGAAGAAGAAACAGAAAAAGCAGAAGAAGCAGAAAAAGAAGCAGCAGGAGAAGCAGAAGAAGAAGAAGGAGAAGGAGAAAGAGAAGGATTAGGAGTAGGAGAAACAGAAGGATAAGCAGAAGCAGAAAGAGAAGGAGAAGGAGAAGCAGAAGAAGCAGAAGCAGGAGAAGCAGAAGCAGAATGAAAAGCAGAAGAAGGAGAAATTGAAACAGAAGAAGATGCAGAAGGAGAAGCAGAAGCAGAAGCAGAAGTAGAAGCAGAAGAAGGAGAAGCAGAAGGAGAAGCATAAAGAGAAACACAAGGAGAAGCAGGAGAACAGAAGCAGGAGAAGCAGAATCAAAAGAAATAGAAGAAGGATAAAAAGCAGAAGCAGAAAGAGGAGCAGAAACAGAAGGAGAAGCAGAAATAGAAGCTTAAGAAGCAGAAGCAGAACCTGAAGCAGAAGGAGAAGCAGAAGAAGCAGAATCTGGAGAAGAAGGAGAAACAGAAGGAGAAGTAGAAGCAGAAAGAGAAGCAAAAGCAGAAGGAGAAGCAGAAAGAGAAGCAGCAGGAATAGCAGAATAACGAGAAGGAGAAACAGAAGGAGAAGAAGAATGAGAAGCAGAAGGAGAAGCAGGAAAAACAGAAGAAGCAGAAACAGACGGAGAAGCAGAAGAAGGAGAAGCAGAAGCAGAAGAAGAAGCAGAAGGAAAAGCACAAGCAGAAGGAGATGCAGAAGGAGTAGCAGAAGCAGAAGAAGCAGAAGCAGAAGGAGAAGCAGAAGGAGAAGAAGCAGAATCAGAAGAAGCAGAAGGAGAAGTAGAAAGAGAAGCTGACGAAGAGAAGCAGACGAGAAGCATGAGAAGCAGTGAAGCAGAGCGTGAGAAGCAGATGCAAAGATACAGAAGAAACAGAAAAAGCAGATGAAGCAGATGATGATGCAGCAGGAGAAGCAGATGATGATGAGGAGATGGAGAAAGAGAAGGATTAGGAGTAGAGAAACAGAGGATAAGCAGAGCAGAATGAGAGGAGAAGGAGAAGGAGAGC
>NW_012289870.1:0-2728 GCF_000151885.1 Dipodomys ordii | reverse complement strand
TCAAGGAAAGCACAAGCAGAAGGAGATGCAGAAGGAGAAGCAGGAGATGCTTTTATAGAAGCAGAAGCAGAAGGAGAAGAAGGAGAAGAATCAGAATCAGAAGAAGCAGAAGCAGAAATAGAAAGAGAAGCCGACGAAGAGAAGCAGAACGAGAAGCAGGAGAAGCAGGAGAAGCACAAGCGGGAGAAGCAGAAGAAGAAGAAACAGAAGAAGGAGAAGGAGCAGAAGCAGAAGGAGAAGCAGAAAGAGAAGCAGGAAAAGCAGAAGAAGCAGAAGCAGGAGAAGCAGAAGGAGAAGAAAGAGGAGAAGGACAAGAAGCAGAAGCAGAAGGAGAAGCAGAAACAGAAGGAGAAGCAGAAAGAGAAGGAGGGGAAGCAGAAGAAGCTGAAGCAGGAGAAGCAGAAGCATAAGAATCCGAAGAAGCAGAAGGAGAACCTGAAGCAGAACGAGAAGCAGGAGAAGCAGAAGAAGCAGAAGCGGGAGAAGCAGAAGAAGAAGAAACAGAAGAATGAGAAGGAGCAGAAGCAGAAGGAGAAGGAAAAGCAGAAGGAGAAACAGAAAGAGAAGCAGGAAAAGCAGAAGAAGCAGAAGCAGGAGAAGCAGAAGCAGAAGAAACAGGAGAAAGACAAGAAGCAGAAGCAGAAGGAGAAGCAGAAGGAGAAGCAGAAAGAGAAGGAGGGGAAGCAGAAGGAGAAACAGAAGCAGAAGAAACATCAGAAAGAGAAGCAGAAGCAGAAGAAGATGCAGAAGGAGAAGCAGAAGAAGCAGAAGCAGAAGGAGAAGTAGAAGAAGGAGAAGGAGAAGGAAGAGCCGCAGAAGCAATAGGAGAAGCAGAAAGAGAAGCAGAAGCAGAAGGAGAAGCAGTAGAAGCAGAAAAAGCAGGAAAAGCAGAAGCAGAAGAAAGAGAAGAAGACGAAGAAGAAGAAGAAGCATAAGGAGAAGCATAAGGAGAAGCATAAGGAGAAGTATAAGGAGAAGCAGTAGAAGCAGAAGAAGCAGAAGCAGGAGAAGCAGAAGCAGAAGAAAAAGAATAAGCAAAAGAAGCAGAAGCAGAAGCAGTGGGAGAAGTAGAAGAAGGAGAAGGAGCAGCAGAAGGAGAAGCAGAAGTAGAAAGAGAAGCAGAAACAGAAGGAGAACAAGAAGGAGAAGCAGGAGAATCAGAAGAAGCAGAAAGAGAAGGAGAAGAAGGAGAAGCAGAAGTAGAATCAGAAGAAATGGAAGAAGAAGAAGCATAAGAAACAGAAGCAAAAGTAACAGAAGATGGAGAAGAGCAGAAACAGAAGCAGAAGGAAAAGCAGAAGCAGAAGGAGAAGCAGAAAGAGAAGCAGGAGAACCAGAAGAAGCAGGAGAAGAAGAAGCAGAAGAAACAGGAGAAGCCGAAGAAGCAGAAGCAGAATCTGAAGCAGAAGGAGAAACAGAAGAAGCACAATCTGAAGCAGAAGCAGATGAAACAGAAATAGTAGAATAGGCAGAAGCAGAAGCACCAGGACAAGCAGAAGAACAAGAAGGAGAAGGCGAAAGAGAAGGATTAGGAGTAGGAGAAGCAAAAGGATAAGCTGAAGCAGAAAGAGACGCAGAAGGAAAAGCAGCAGGAGAAGTAGGAGAAGCAGGAGAAGCAGAAGCAAGAGAAGCAGAAGAAACAGAAGACGCAGAAGCAGAATGAGAAGCAGAAGGAGAAATTGAAGCAGAAGGAGAAGCAGAAGAAGGAGAAGGAGAAGTAGAAGCAGAAAGAGAAGCAGAACGAGAAGTAGGAGAAGCAGAAGCAGGAGAAGCAGAAACAGAAGAAACAGAAGAAGGAGAAGAAGCAGAAGGAGAAGCAGAAACAGAACGAAAAGCAGAAAGAGAAGCAGAAGAAGCAGCAGAAGGAGAAGCAGAAGCAGAAGAAGCGAAGAAGCAGAAGCAGAACTTGAAGCAGAAGGAGAAGCAGAAGAAGCAGAATCTGGAGAAGCAGAAAGAGAAGCAGAAGCAGAAAGAGAAGCAGAAGGAGAAGCAGAAAGAGAAGCAGAAGAAACAGAAGAAGCAGGGGCAGTAGCAGAAGAAGCAGAAGATGCAGAAGCAGAAGGAGAAGCAGAAGGAAAAGCAGAAGAACGAGAAGGAGAAGGAGAAGGAGAAACAGAATGAGAAGCAGAAAGAGAAGCAGAAGAAGGAGCAGGAGAAGGAAAAGCAGCAGGAGAAGCAGAAAGAGAAGCAGAAGGAGAAGCAGGAGATGCAGACACAGGAGAAGCAGAAGCAGAAGAAAAAGGAGAAGGACAAGAAGCAGAAGCAGAAGGAGAAGCAGAAACAGAAGAAACAGAAGAAGGAGAAGAAGCAGAAGGAGAAGCAGAAACAGAAGGAAAAGCAGAAAGAGAAGCAGAAGAAGCAGCAGCAGGAGAAGCAGAAGCAGAAGAAGCCGAAGAAGCAGAAGCAGAACCTGAAGCAGAAGGAGAAGCAGAAGAAGCAGAATCTGGAGAAGCAGAAAGAGAAGCAGAAGCAGAAAGAGAAGCAGAAGAAGAAGCAGAAAGAGAAGCAGAAGAAACAGAAGAAGCAGGGGCAGTAGCAGAAGAAGCAGAAGATGCAGAAGCAGAAGGAGAAGCAGAAGGAAAAGCAGAAGAACGAGAAGGAGAAGGAGAAGGAGAAACAGAATGAGAAGCAGAAAGAGAAGCAGAAGAAGGAGCAGGAGAAGGAAAAGCAGCAGGAGAAGCAGAAAGAGAAGCAGAAGGAGAAGCAGGAGATGCAGACACCAGGTGAT
>NW_012289869.1:0-1248 GCF_000151885.1 Dipodomys ordii | reverse complement strand
GAACAATCCCTGACACATGTGCGATAAAATGTTATCACCTCTTAACCCGTAAGAGTGATCAGAGTCGAGCTTCGTTCAAATTCGCAGGGAAACTTTCCGTACAGAGTAAATCAGTGGTGTTAGCAATATATCACCTTTAGGCAGAGATTGTAATGATCAGTCTAGGTGGGATGGGTTATAATTCTAATGTAATTTGAATTGTATTTATCTCATAGTCAGAGATGTATGGTATGATGTTTTCAGTCAACATGTACCACAGTTTAAGATATATTAAAGTTTTCCCCATTAAAATTCTCTAATGAATAAGAATGCTATCTCATGTTATATGCAGATAAAGCTTAAGTCATATGTGAAGGATAAACACAGAATATGTACATATATCTGTCTATATATATATATATACACACACACACACACACACACACACACACACAGCAGTACACTTAGAACTTCCTACTAAAATTACTTACCTACTACCAGATATTCTAATTCTTTCTTACATCAGGTAAATCTGAAGTGTTAAAGACTTACTTTTTATTTGATTTGGTCAATGAAATGAGGGGAAATGTAACACATTGTGCCAACAGATATGGTTTATTTGTCAACTGAAGCATGTGTGGAGAAACACCTGTCAGCCTCTTCTCTGATAATTTAAGCACATGCTAAGGCAGTGATTAAGAAAAACAAGGAAAGCTAGGTACCTGTAGCTTATGCCTAGCTACTTAGGGGCCTGAGATCTCAGGATCACATTTCAAGGCCAGCTGGGGCAAGAAAGGCTGCGAAACTCTTATCTCCAAGAAACCACCAGTAGTGCTGTGGCTCAAGTGGTAGAGTGCTAGCCTCGAGCTGAAGATCTGAGGGAAAGTGCTCAGGCCCAGAGTTCAAGCCTCATGATAGACAAAAAGAAAAGAAAAGAAAAAGACAGACAAGGAAGATGAGCAAGAAATAACTCTGTGTGTGTGTGTCCCCCCAACCAAATCGCACCTAAAACACAAATTCGGAATCGTGGGCCACGGATCATTAAATATATTATCAGCGCTGGTGACGATGCACATATGATTTCTTCAGCCACGCGCAGTCAGGAATGTCTACTGTCTATCTGGGTGTCGTTAATCTAGTGATTGAAAAAAAAGCTGCGGCCAGATATCTAACAAGCTGGCCCGCCAAATCTAAGTCGCGCCTATGCTTGACTTCCACATTTTTGTAGATGAATCGGTGCACACGACAATACCACAATACGTGGAGTGA
>NW_012289868.1:0-645 GCF_000151885.1 Dipodomys ordii | reverse complement strand
CATCCGCGGCGGCAACGCCCTCGGGCTAAACAGAGATCCTATATCACGAAAGTTTATGCTCGGTGAAGGCCTAAAGGCCGAGGTCTGCGTGTTATTACATTCATGAAGGTACATCCATAGAGAGCAAATTACCCTCCTGTTTCTGGACCACATTGTTTCTTTATTGTCTGAACGAGAAGCCCCAGTAACCATCACATGTCCCAGTGCGGGGAGTCTGGACTTCTGACCGAGAGCCAATCTCCCAAGAGCAATCTATCCCCTTTAGTATCATATCTGCTTACCCATAAACATCATACCCTTCCTCCTCCTCCTTTTCCTCCTCCTCTTCCTCCTCCTCTTCCTCCCTTCTCCTATCCCCTTCTCCTCCCTCCTCCTCCTCCTCCTCCTCCCTTTCCTCCTCCTCCTTTTCCTCCTCCTCTTCCTCCTCCTCCTCTTCCTCCTGCTTCTCCTTCTCTGTCATGGGTTTGAACTCTGGGCCTGGGCACTCTCCCTGAGTTCTTCAGCTCAAGGCTAGCACTCTACCACTTTGACCCACAGCGCCACTTCCAGTTTTCTGGTGGTTAATTGGAGATAAGAGTCTCACAGACTTTCCTGCCCCAGCTGGCTTTGAACAGTAATCCTCAGATCTCAGCCTCCCAAGTATGA
>NW_012289867.1:0-6017 GCF_000151885.1 Dipodomys ordii | reverse complement strand
GCGGGACACATCGTGGGACAAAGCGGGAGATAGCAGGGGACACAACGAGGACACAGCGGGACACAGCATGGGACACAGCGGGACACAGCGGGGGACACAGCGAGGACACAGCGGGACACAGCGGTGACACAGCGGGACACAGCTGGGGACACTGTGGGACACAGCGGGACACAGCGGGGACACAGCAAGGACACAGCGGGGGACACAGCGGGACACAGCCGGACACAGCCTGGGACACAGCGGGACACAGCGAGAGACACAGCGGGGGACACAGCGGGACACAGCGGGGAACAAAGTGAGGACACAGCGAGACCCAGCGGGACACAGCATAGATAGAGCGGGGACACAGCGGGACACAGCGGTGACACAACGGGACTCAGCGGGGGACACTGCGGGACCCAGCGGGACCCAGCAGGGACACAGCAAGGACACAGCGGGGGACACAGCGGGACACAGCGGGGGACACAGCGAGGGACACAGCGGGGGACAGAGCGGGACACAATGGGGAACACAGAGAGAGACACAGCAGGACCCAGCGAGACACAGCATCGATACAGCAGGGACACAGCGGGGTACACAGCTGTTGACACAACGGGACACAGTGGGGGACACAGCGGGACACAGCGGGGCACAGCAGGGACAAAACGGGAGACACAGTGGGGAACAGAGCAGGACACAGCGGGGGACACAGAGAGGACACAGTGGGGACACAGCGAGACTCAGCCGGGGACACAGCGGGGGACAAAGCAGGACACCACGGGACACAGTGGGACACAGCTGGACACAGCGGGGTCACTGCGGGACACAGTGGTGGACAAAGCGGGACACAGCGGGACACAGCGGGACCGCAGCGGGACACAGCGGGACACAGCGGGACACGGCGGGGGACACAGCGGGACACAGAGGGGAACACAGCGAGGACACAGAGAGACACAGCGGGGAACACAGCGAGGACACAGTGGGGGACAAAGTGGGGAAACAGCTGGACACAGAGGGGAACACAGCGAGGACACATCGGGACCCAGCGGGACACAGCATCATTACAGCGGAGACACAGCTTTACACAGCATGGTACAAAGCTGTGGACACAACGGGACACAGTGGGGGCACAGCGGGACACAGCGGGACGCAGTGGGACACAGCGGGACACAGCGGGACACAGCGGGGACAGAGCGGGACACAGTCGGACACAGCGGGACACAGCGGGGGACACAGCGGGAGACAAAGAAGGACACCACGGAACACAGCGGGACACAGCAGGAAACAGCAGTGACACTGCGGGGACACAGTGGGACACAGCGGGGGACACAGCGGGACACAGAGGGGGACAGAGAGGGACACAGTGGGGGACACAGCTGGACACAGCAGGGGAAACATTGAGGGACACAGCGGGACAAAGCGGGACACAGCGAGGACACAACGGGACAGAGCGGGACACTGCAGGGCACAGCGGGGGACACAGCGGGACACAGCGGGGGACACAGCGAGGACACAACGGAACACAGAGTGGGACACAGTGAGGACACAGCGGGACACAGCGGGACACAGCCGGGTCCCAGCAGTGAACACAGCGGGACACAGCGGGGGACACAGCGGGACACAGCGGGGGACACATGGAGGAATCAGCGGGACAAAGCGGGGACACAGCGGCGACTCACCGGGGGACACAGCGGGGGACAAAGCGGGACACCACAGAACACAGTGGGAAACAGCGGGACACAGCGGGGAAACTGCGGGGACACAGGGAGACAAAGCGTGGGACACATAGGGACACAGCCGGGGACACAGTGGGGGACACAGCGGGACACAGCGGGACACAGCAGGGGGACACAGCGAGGACACTACGGAACACAGCGGGACACAGCAGGAAACAGAGGGGAACCTGCGGGGACACAGTGGTACACAGTGGGGGACACAGTGGGAAACAGCGGGGGACACAGCGGGACACAGTGGGGGACCGAGCGTGGGACACAGCGAGACACAGCGGGGACAAAGCTGGACACAGCGGGGTACACAGAGGGACACAGCTGTTACACAGCGGGGAAACAGCGTGACACAGCAGGACACAGCGGGAAACAGCAGGGGACACAGCGAGGACACAGCGGCACACATCGGGGGACACAGCAAGGACACAGTGGGACACAGCGGGGGACACAGCAAGAAATAGCGGGGGACACAGCGGGGGACACAGAGGGACACAACGGGACTCAGCGGGGGACACAGCAGTACACATCGGGACACAGCGGGGACACAGCAGGGACACAGTGGGGGGCACAGGGATGACACAGCGGGTCCCAGCGGGACTCAGCGTCGATACAGCAGGGACACAGCGGGACACAGAGGGTAAAAAAGCGAGGACACAGCGGAACACAGCGGGGACACAGCCGTAGACACAGCGGGACACAGTGGCGGACACAGCGGGACACAGCGGGGAACACAGCGAGGACACAGCGGGACCCTGCGAGACACAGCGTCGATACAGCGGGGACAGAGCGTTACACAGCGAGGTACACAGCTGTGAACACAGCGGGACACAGTGCGACACATTGGGACACAGCATGCACAAAGCTTGAGACAGAGCGGGGTACAGAGCGGGAGACAGCGGGGGACACAGCGAGGACACAGCGGGACACAGCGCTGACACTGCGGGGGACACAGCGGTACACAGCGGGGAACACAGCAGGGGACACAGCAGGACACAGCGGGACACAGCGGGGGACACAGGGAGGACACAGCAGGACACAGCGGGGGACACAGCGAGGACACATTGGGATACAGCGGAGAACACAGCGAGGACACAGCGGGACACAGTGAGACACAGCGGGACACAGCGGGGACACAGCGGGACACAGCAGGGAACACAGGGAGGACATAGCGGGACCCAGCGGGACCCAGCGCCGTTCCAGCGGGGACACAGCGGGACACAGCGGGGTGCACAGCTGGGGACACAACGGGACACTCGGGGGACACAGCGAGGACACAGCGGGACACAGCGGGACACAGCGGGGACACTGCGGGAACATAGTGGGACACAGCGGCGACACAGATGGGACTCAGCGGGACAAAGCGGGGGACACAGCGGGACACAGCGGGACACAGCGGGGGACACAGCGGGGGACAGCGGAGACAGAGAGGCTCCAAAGCGAGACACAACGTTGACACAGCTGGACACAACAGAGTACACAACGGGACACAGTGGGCACACAGCGGGGACACAGCGGGACATAGCGGGACAAAGTGGAACACAGCGGGTGTCACAGCGGGACATAGCAGGGGACCCAGCGAGGACACAGCGGGACACAGCGGGAGACAGAGCTGGGGACACAGCGGGACACAGCGGGGAACACATCGAGCACACAGCGGGACCCAGCAGGAGACAGCGTCGATACAGCAGGGACACAGCGGGACACAGCGGGACACAGCGGGACACAGCTAGGGACACAGCGGGGACAAAGCGGCAGACAGCCGGGGACACAGCGAGGACACAGCGGGACACAGCGGCGACACAGATGGGACTCAGCGGGACAAAGCGGGGGACACAGCGGGACACAGCGGGACACAGCGGGGGACACAGCGGGGGACAGCGGAGACAGAGAGGCGCCAAAGCGAGACACAACGGTGACACAGCTGGACACAACAGAGTACACAACTGGATACAGCGGGCACACAGCGGGGACACAGCGGGACATAGCGGGACAAAGCAGAACACAGCGGGTGTCACAGCGGGACACAGCAGGGGACCCAGCGAGGACACTGCGGAATTCAGCGGAAGACACAGCTGGGGACACAGCGGGACACAACGGGGAACACATCGAGGACACAGCGGGACCCAGCAGGAGACAGCGTCGATACAGCAGGGACACAGCGGGACTCAGCGGGACACAGCGGACGCAGCTGGGGACACAGCGGGGACACAGTGGGACACAGCGGAACACAGTGAGGGACAAAGCGGGAGACAGCGGGGGACACAGCGAGGACACAGGGGGACACAGCGGCGACACAGAGGGGACTCACCGGGGGACACAGCGTGGGACAAAGTGGGATACCACCGGACACAGTTTTACACAGCGGGACATAGCGGGGACACTGCGGGACACAGCAGGACAAAGCGGGGGACACAGCGGGACACAGCGGGCCACAGCGGGGGACCCAGCGGGGGACAGCGGAGACAGAGAGTGGCCACAGCGAGACACAGCGGTGACACAACTGGACACAGCGGGATACACAGCGGGACAGAGCGGGCACACAGCGGGGACACAGCGGGACACAGCGGGACACAGCGGGGACACAGTGGGACACAGCGGGAAAAAGCGGGAGACACAGCGGGACACAGCAGGCACACAGCGGGGACACAGCGGGACACAGCGGGACACAGCGGGGACAAAGCGGGACACAGCTGGACACAGCGGGACACAGCGGTGGACACAGCGACACACAGTGGTGTGCCCAGTGAGAACACAGCAGGACACAGCAGGGACACAGCGAGGACACAGCTGGGGACACAGCGGTGGACACAGCGGGGAACACAGCGAGGACACAGCGGGACACAGCGGGACACAGCGTCGATACAGCGGAGACACAGCGTTACACAGCGTGGTACACAGCGTGGTACACAGCTGTGGACACAACGGGACACAGTGGGGGCACAGCCGGACACAGCGGTACACAGTGGGACACAGCGGGGACAAAGCGTGAGACACAGCGAGGGACAGAGAGGGAGACAGTAGAGGACTCAGCGAGAACACAGCGGCACACAACGGGACACAGCGGGAAACAGAGGTGAACCTGCGGTTGCACAGCAGGACACAGCGGGACACAGCAAGTACACAGCGGCACACAAAGGGAGACAGCGGGAAACAGAGGTGAACCTGCAGGGACACAGCGGGACACAGTGGGGGACACAGCGGGACACAGTGTGGGACACAGCGGTGAAAGAGCGGGACACAACGGGACACAGCAGGGGGACATAGCGAGGACACAGCGGGACACAACGGGACACAGCAGGGGGACATAGCGAGGACACCACGGAACACAGCGGGACACAGCGGGAAACAGAGGTGAACCTGCGGGGACACAGCGGGACACAGTGGGGGACACAATGCGAAACAGCGGGGGACACAGCGGGACACAGTGGGGGACAAAGTGTGGGACAGAGCGAAACACAGCGTGGGACACAGCGGGACACAGCGGGGGACCCAGCGAGGACACAGCGGGACACAGCAGAAGACACAGCTGGGGACACAGAGGGACACAGCGGGGAACACAGCGAGGACACAATGGGACCCAGCAGGACACAGAGTCGATACAGCGGGGACACAGGGTTACACAGCGTGGTACCCAGCTGTGGACACAACGGGACAGAGTGGGGGCACAGCGAGACACAGCGGGACACAGCGAGGACACAGCGGGACACATTGGTGACAAAGCGGGGGACACAGCAGGACACAGCAGCGGACACAGCGGGGGACACAGAGGGACACAGTGTGACACAGCGGGGGACACAATGGGGACACAGCGGGACACAGCAGGGGACACAGCGAGGACACAGTGGAACATAGCGGGGGACACAGAGGGGACACAGCGGGACACAGCGAGACAAAGCGGGACACAGCGTGGACACAGCAGTAGACACAGCGGGACATAGCAGGGGACACAGCTGGGGACACAACGGGACACAGCAGGGGACACAGCGAGGACTGAGCGGGACACAGCGGGACACAGCGGGGACACAGCGTCGATACAGCGGGGACACAGCGAGACCCCGCGGGCAACACAGGAAGGAAACAGCGGGACCCAGTGGGACACAGCGTCGATACAGCGGGACACAATGGGGTACACAGCTGGGACACAGCAGGACACAGCGGGGGACACAGCGGTACACAGCGGGACATAGCGGGGGACACATCGGGACCCAACGGGAGACTCAGTGAGGATACAGTGGGACACAGCGGGGGACACACGGGGACACAGCGGGGGACATAGTGGAACATAGTGGGACATAGCGGGGTACACAGCGG